>NC_047107.1:44706055-44976055 GCF_902500255.1 Thalassophryne amazonica
GCTCATTATCACAGATTTCGACTGGTTTGTGAACAATATTTGAGGGAAATGGTGATATTGTGTATGTGGAAAAAGTTTTAGATCTTTGAGTTCATCTCATACAAAATGGGAGCAAAACCAAAAGTGTTGCGTTTATATTTTTGTTGAGTATATATGTATGTATGTATGTATGTATATATATTAAACTTGTTTTTGTTTGTCACTTCCCATTTCTACCTTCATTATTGTCCAGGCAAGAGAAAAAGGAGCCTGTTCCAGCCGGGGAATCTGTCCATCTTGAGTGATGTTGAGGCTGAAGCTGGAGTGGGCCCAGTGTGATTGACACATCCGACTGATCCTTGAGGAAGCAACGGTGGTGGACGGCGCATTTAATCAGGCATATCTTGGCATGCTGGGCGACCTTGTGCATGCGATGCGTGACTGGGGCGTGTGACCTGTGCCCCCAACCCAGAATACAGACACATGGAACTTCTGTATAGTTTGTGTTGCATTTTTTTTTGTATTTGCTCTTTTTTTTTTTTTGCAGTAAATAATTTGACTTTTGTGACTATATCATAATTTGTTATTTCAGGCTGAGTCAACAGTAAAAAACATTTTGTCATTGATGTTTTGGTGCAATGAAGGTTCATTTCTAAGAATTTTTAATTCTGGATTTGCCACTCCAGAAGACACTATACACTACACCTGGCTGAATCTTTACAAAGATGCTGAAATAATCATGTCTAAACTGAGATTTTACCAAATGGTATTTAACAAAAACGAAAAGGTTTAGTCACTTCAGTGATAGCACCATTACATCAAGGAATTTTGAACAACCAGTTTTACTGTCTGTTTACTTCAATATACAACCCCATTAAATGTAAAAATTATTTTACTACTGGATTATGCTTAAACAGCTTTTCAAACTGTTACCCTTTAAATCAGTGAACCTTGGTAACTTTTACAAATCAAACTGATGTTACACAAAAATGGAGACATTTTAGCAAAAAGTACAAAAGTTTATTCAAAATTCACGGTGAAAGTGTAATAACATGATGACGATGACAAAGGTGTCCCATTCCATGGCATGAACCTTTGCAGCGGTGACTCTGAGAAAACCATCTGAAGCACACACAGCATATATATTTTAATTAGTGCTGCCAGGTTATAAAAAAAAAAATTATGTAATTGATTACAGGGTTTGTGATTAGTTAATCTAAATGAATCACTTAATTGCAGGTATATTAAAAACTCAGATCTGTGTGTGTTTGACAAATTTCATTGTATTTATGTGTACAATGACAATAAAAGGCTATATTATAAAGAATGTTAATAAAAACAGAATTGTGGGAGTTTGGAGGCTGATTCTTTCTGCACAGTATGACTCCTTTAATAATTATCTTATTAGATTTCATATTTTAAATTTGTCCATTGAACATTAAAATCTAGATGAAAACCAATCAAATGTTTTTAATGTGTTTTAAGCCTGTTCGAGTTTAGTGACGACGTTAATTAACGGTCATTAAAACCGATCAAGGGGTGTCGGGCAATTACAGGCGGCGGGGCATATAGCATCTGGGTTGTCCGTCAGTCTGTCCGTCCGTAATTCATTAATCTCGGTAACTCGGCACCTATTGCTCGCAGAAACTTTATTTGGTGGGTACATGCCTTGGAGGAGTACTTTGTATGGGTTCGAAGGCCAGTGAGCTTGACCTGCTTTTCAAGGTCACCAATGGTCACAACTGTCAAATCCTTCGCCACAACTTAGCTCGGCACCTATTGCTCCTAGAAACTTCATATTTGGTGGGTACATGCCTTGGAGGAGTACTTTGCATGGGTTCGAAGGCCGGTGACCTTGACCTCCGTTTCAAGGTCACCAGTGGTTGCATTTGTTTTGAAGGCTGGCGACCGTGACCGACTTTTTATGGTCACTGTTAGTCACATCCTCTAAATAAATATCATGCCAATCTCCAATTATTTCATCGTATTTCCCAGTTTACATCAAACACATAAGGCTTCAACCAAATACCCACCCCATACAAGTACATATTACTGCACTTTACATGGAAAATAATACTGTGCATGGGGCATTTCGTGATGAATGTCTCTAGTTCTCAGTTGCATTGCTGCATTTCTCGAATTATCATTAATATTTGCACAACAGTTTATGTATTTGTGAAAACAATTTGCACAAAATGTTTGTAATACATAGGGGATTACCTGAAAAAGAGCAGAACCTCCTCATGCTTAGTACTTAGTACTGTTGCATCCCAGCAAGAAGGTTGTGGGTTTGCTTCCCATCTGGGCTTTTTCTCTGTGGAGTTTTGATGTTCCCCCCATGTTGCCGTGCGTTCCCTCTGGGTGCTCTGGCTTCCTCACATATCCAAAGACATTCAGGTTAGGTGATTTGACAACTTTAAACTGACCGCAGGGGTGAATGTGTTTGTTTGTCTATATGTACCCTGTCTCCTGCCCTATGACTGCTGGGATAGTTTCCAGCAACCCTCCCACCCCCACCGTTGACTCTTAATTAGAGTAAACGGTATAGAAAATGGATGGATGGATGAATTGAATTGTTTGACTTGATGTGTGTGCTGTGGATGCACTGAAATCATTTCTATGGAGTCTTGACATTTGTTAAACTTGACATTTGAGTTATACCTCTATGACTTTGGGTTTGGTCATGCCTAAAGTCAAAGGTCATGTGACATATACAAAGATGATATCTGACTTCATATTCATGTCAGTAGCATGGCTCAGAAGAGGGTCACCCCTTTGAGTCTGGTCTGCTTGAGGTTTCTTCCTCAGATGGAGTTTTTCCTTACCACTGTCACTTGTGTGCTTGCTCTAGGGGTTGGTAAGGTTAGACCTTACTTGTGTGAAGTAACTTGAGGCAACTTTGTTGTGATTTGGTGCTATATAAATGAAAATAAATTGAAAATTCAAATTTTCTGGTTTAATAGTAATCATACGTGTAGCTTGAACCAATTGCTTGGAATAGTCATTCTACAGTAAATAACCACTATAAGCACAAGTAATGTCAGTTCCTTCATCATCTCCCTTTTGTCACACCAGCAGATCCAAGAAGGATCTGCATGTTGATGTGGCTCATGTTTTACACTGTATGCCCTTCCTGACACATATGCACATTACATGGAGAATGAGAAGAGGTGATCTTGAACTGGGAACCTTCTGATCAAGAAACAAGCACACTAAGTGCTTGGTCACCACCCTGGTCTAAGTGATGAATGGAACCAAATTTTCACCTTGGTCTGTGACCTTGATATTTAGATTTTCTCAAAGTAAAATCAGTGGTCTTTGGCTGACCCTGTATTCATTCCAACAAGTTTGGTCCAAATGGGTTCAAAATATAGACACACAGATGCGACACTGTGTGCAGTTGTAATAAATTGTGATGTAGTTTTAAAATGATGTATCACAAATATATTTGGTGTCCTTTTCAAAATACTATTACAGTAGCTCAACCAATAATTAGTATTATTTTTCACCAAAATTGGCGACAGTAATTTTAGATCCCCTGCCCAAAATGAAGTTGGCCTTTGTCACCATTTTTGCTGTTTTTCACCACAGTGAGCTGACTTGATAATTCAGAAGTCTTTTCTGTTTCTGTGCCTTTTATCGATTGATTTTTTTTTTTAACACGTCTGTGCCATTTTTGTCTTAAGACTGGGGGAATCCACCTCTGCCACTCTTGCTTGTATCTGTCTTTCTTCTTTCTTTTTATAAAATATATTCTCCCTGGACCTCCCCAGGCCGGTGGAATGCAACAGCTACTTTATGAGGACCATAATGAGAATTAAAGCTTTGCATTCAACGGCGGTGCCCTGGGGGCCTGTTAGATACATGTCTCATCCTATTTCAGGAGGGCTGACGCAAGGGTGCTAACAAAAAAGCGAGGTTTTATTAGATGAAAGCTTGTGAAGCCAAAAAGATTCTACGTTCCAGCAGCAATAGCAGTGATAGATATGGTTACAAGGGAAAATCAGTAATGGAATATATATATATATATATATATATATATATGCTCCTTGTCAGTTAGTGCAAAACTGACTGGTTTTATTCTGACTGCAACCTCACTGCTGTGAAAAAACCCAATCACACGAAAAGTTTGGGTAAGGCCCCCTCTCCTGGTCACATTCTGCAATGCAAAAACAACTGTTATCCTGAAGAATATCACACAGTGTCATTTGTTTGCAAAGGTAAAACACTCAGAGGGCAGCTGATGCAGTTAAAAGTGATGAAAGCATGTTTTGTGATTTTACCAGAAATACAGATGCCCTGGAGTAACCCTGTTGTTTACAGCCACCATGTGAATCACATCCTCCTGGAGTGACAACCAGCGACACAGTCACAGAACATCTGTCTGCCGCCACCACAGGGCGGGTGAGCCAGCACTCACAGGCACTGTCATGTGCTCTGAAGGTTTGACACAATGATTGGAGCAGTTGTCACAGAGAGCCTCTGTTGTCAAAGCCACCAGACACAACACACAGACACGTTTGGATTGTGGGTCCCCCCCCCCCCCTCTCTCCTTTTTGCATTCTCTGTGATTCAAGCCGAGCCAAGTCTGGTAAATGCCAAAAACACGGCAGTAGAGGGCACTACAACATCAAAGCTGAGGCAAAGGATCCTCACGTAAGAGATGAGAAAATACATCATCATTACGGTGCACGTCAACTTCATGCTCCCTCACAAATTAGTCAACAGATTGGTTCAACCTGTTTAGCGAGAAAACAAAATGCAGGTGTATAAATCTTGAGGGTTTTTTTTTTTCATTTAAACTATCCATCATAAAGCTTGTGCATTCAAGCCACGAGAAGCTGAGATACAAATCAAGCCTAATTTTTTAATTAAACACAAGGAGAATTGATTTCACATAAATGTACAGTAAATGCGTGGCTCCCCTAAGCAAATCCGTTCAGCCTTCATACTCGGGAGTGCAGTTCTCATATCTCGGGAACAATGAGCAGTAAAGGATAGAAATTATGACCTCTGTTTGGCTGGAACAGCCGCGAGTTCCCTGCTGCTTGCGTCGTGCAGCTGTAAATAAAGGTAATTGCACAAAAGCTTAATTAAATGACATAAATCCAGTTTACGACACATGGGCTGATGAATGGAAGGAGGAGGAGGGAGGACTGTAGCGCGTACGTGGGTGTCTGTTGTACAGTTTTTTGATTTCTACACTCTACACCATTACTTGTCAGCTTCTGCAGGCTTTCCTTTTTCTCCAGACACACAAAAGCACGTGTACAGAAAACAAAGGGTAAAAATTTTCCCTGTCTCCTCCATTTGTGTGAATGAGGTGCAGTTTTATTGTGTCTCCTGCAAACGTCAGTCCTTGTGAAACGCTCAGAGTAATACCTCATCTGTTTCAACTGAGCCGAGTGCACGGTGAAAGGTGTGGCCGACAGAATGCTGCTGTTTGGTATTCTGTGCAGCACACTGCAACTCAGGAGCTGCCTCAGCTCAGGCTTCAAGACCCTGCGACCCAGTGAGAGCACATTTAATGACCAAAGCCAGCCCGGACAAAGACAAAGTGCAAGGACAAACATTGTACATCTGTGTATGAGATCACTTTGAATCAAAAGATGTGCACGTGTTCTTGTTGTAATATGCAAATTCACATTTGTTTTGATTCATAGGTAGAACATTGTATAAATTCAAGAAGGTTATGTGATCACCAAAGATTGTCTATTTTTTTGACAATGGGGTATTGCTGAACTTTTCAAAGAATTTGCAGCCATTTATAGCTAAAGTTGGTAGAATGATGAAATATATCAAGTGTTAGAACCCATTAAATTTTGGGGGAGATTGGGATCCAAATATGTATCAATCAATGACAGTGAGACAACTCAAAAAATCGTAATCCTGAAGGAAACACTCCAGAAACGTGAAACGTAAAAATCAATTTGGTTCCGTACATCAGGAACAGAAAGAAGATAATGAGTTACTCCAACAGGCATACACTGAACTTAGAACTTTGCAGAGTAACAGTGAAAAGCATTACTCTGTGAAAAGGTAAAGAACCACAAGTTGCAGAGACACCTGATGGATACCCAAACTCATTTAGCTGAAACTCAACAACAAAATGAGCGCATCAACTCAGAAGTGCTATCGGTGAGAAACACAAACTCCAAAAAGCTCAAGCAGGACACTTCTGACCACCGGGAGAAATTGATTAAAAAGTTATTTGGGAAAACAGAAATCAAACGTTCAGTACCACAGACTGTAAAGAGCTGTGCCCTGACCCATCGTTAGAACCAGTCTCAAATTTTAGGGAACCTCAACCTCTGTATCATGGGTACCTAGAGACACCATATCTAGTTCCCTCTCACATGCGTCCTACCACTTTCCTTAATGATACAGAGCTTGACAAAATTGCACATTTCATTATCCACCAAATCTGCCAAATCTGGGAGGCTCCCAAGACACGAGTGCATACTTAAATTACATACGCTACTACCTCTGGAAGTTCTCTTATGTCACCACTGAAGATAACATCTATCTCATCAAGCTGACTTCCAGTTGCAAGGTTAGCTGGTTTGTTGATTGTCAACCAGAGGCGGTACAACAGGACCTTGCTAAGCTTAGTATTAGAAAAAGAGTTTTCTGACCATTCAGTTCAGAGAGGGCTAGCTCGTTCCAAACCTGCCACACTCAGTCTACATAGGAGGTGATCTCCTTGTCAGATTGGAAGTACAGGTTGACAGGATCAATCAGGTACTCTGGTCCTTGACTAGAGTACACAATGACCCTGCCTACTCAGATCCGGAGTTTTTAAAGTCAGGGCAACTGATCCCTGACACATGGCAGGTAGTGAGTGATAATCACATCACGATACCCAGCAACCTGAAGATTGCACCAATTCACCTTGTGATATGCCAGGGACAATGGCTCCAACACCCCCAGATGCTCTTCCAGCAATCCCAGCTTTTCACCAGCCTGGGATTGTCCCTTGAAGCTTCCCTTCTTCTGAGTCTTAGAAACCGTGGTTATGTTTTGTTTCTAGTGTACTTATACTCCATTAACGACTGTCATTCGCTACAGGACAGTTTGGTTTTAGTGGAAATTTAATAATGGAAGATAATAAATTATTGTCACCTTAGACAAAGAAATGAGGTTACAAACTACATGAGGCACAATTCTTGTGGGCAGAGTTAGGACCCTTTAAAAATTAGAGTCTCCAGGCAGACATGCTCTTTGCCTCTTTGTCCACTCTTTGGTCTTTGTTCTTCATCTCTCTTCTTGTTTTTGTCCATGTGCTTTTGGGCTCCTCATTTTGCTTTTGATTTATTCTCTACTTTCCATGCCAAATTACATTTTTTTTCTTACTTTTGAGTTCAAGTGGCTTCAACATTTGCTCCTCATACAACCTTCCAAATTAAACTACAAGCCATTTATTATAAACTCCAGATCTACTTTGTTAAACAAATTTTGTTGTAAAATTTTTTGTCCCCAAGTAATTTTTGATCTGCCTGCCCAGAAGATGACGGAAGATGTAGTTTTCTTTTGGTGAATATATGATAAATCTCAGCATGTGGTAAATGGATGGCAAATGGACTGCATTTATATAGCGCTTTTCCATCTGCATCAGACACTCAAAGCGCTTTACAATTATGCCTCACATTCACCCCGATGTCAGGGTGCTGCCATACAAGGCGCTCACTACACACTGGGAGCAATAGGGGATTAAAGACCTTGCCCAAGAGCCCTTAGTGATTTTCCAGTCAGGCGGGGATTTGAAACCATGATCTTCTGGACTCAAGCCCAACACCTTAACCACTAGACCAGGGGTGGGCAGCGAGGGCCGAGATACTGCAGGTGTTGTATGGCTGGGGGGCCTGGCTGCCTTTTTGTTTCTGTCTTTTGTTTTTCCTTCCAGGTGGCTTGCATTTGGGACTGAGTGGCTGTGTTGCTGAGGTTATCAGGACCTCACCCTGATCACCTGCGGCTTGTCAGGACTCACAGCTGAGGTGCATCTATATGGATTGGAACATGGTGGCATTTAAGACTGGAGTATACAGTGTGTATTTGCCAGAGACTCGACCTTGTGACCAGACGGGTGAGATCGTCGTCTCGGGAGCCATCTCATCATCAGTGGATGCAGAGAACGTCCAGGGTTTGATGCACGGTCTGTGAAAGAGGAGGGGGTGAGGTCTCACGCTCGTCAGCACACTTCCTGAGATACGTTAGATTTTGTGACTAACATTTATACAGTCAGTAAATGTGGTGTCCCTCACACCTTTTTATATTGAGCTGTATGTTAGTCATGTATCGGCTTCCACTGCAGTGGAGTTTTGTGAACTGGATGTTCCATGCCTGCAGGTTGGGAAGCTGATTAGTAATCAAGCCAGGAAGTGTTTGCTGTTTGTACACCTTTAAGTGTTCTCTCTGTGTGTAGAGTGTGGACTCACATAATGGTTCCTTCTTTCACAGACTCGGTTTGTTGCGGCCACCTGGGGGGTGTCGGCGGGGTCCTTGGGTCCGAACAGCTTCTGGCTCCGGACCGTTAGCGCTGCTGGGAGCACACCACGCCAGACCGCACTTTCTTTTGTTATTTTTTGTATCACTGTTATGTATTAAATTCAGTTAGCCTTTGTACCGTGCTCTGCTTATTTCATACTGGGTCCTTCAAACGCTGGTCGGTTCTCCGAGCTGCGTCCGACACATAACAGCAGGTTTTCCTTGCAACCAGTCACCTCAGCAGGTGGATTGCTGATGAGCTTCTCCCCTGAACATAAACACCTGATCGTCAATGAAATCACCTGCTGAGGTGATTGGTTGTAAGGAAAATCTGCAGTGTCTCGGCCCTTCATGGCACATGATTTCCCACCCCTGCACTAGACCGTTACCTCCCCTGCATGCATTGGTCGCAATCTGGGTCAATGTGGGCCACGGAGGTCATTCAAACTGCTGTCAAATTCAACAATGCTCCAAACTGCCTAATGTTACTTCTAGTGAATCACCTGCAAACCAGATTGGCCGATGACCAGCAGAACCACTCTGTCAGGGTGCATCCAGTTGAGCTGTTGAAGAGAGACAGATGGATGAATGCACGTCGGAACATGGATGGCTCTCGGCACCGGAACCCAGAACCTGCAGAGCAGCTGCAATGTAAGCTGCCTGGTTCTGTCAGAATCTAGCAGAAGTGGCTTTATTTTAATCTGTTCACACTTATCACTATTATATCATGTTAACAAATGCCAAAATAAATTTTCTGTAGAATATAAAGTAGTCCATTCTCAAATTTCTCACAAATATTCCTATGTTACAAAAATGTTATATGATCATCATTCTCAGACGCGGTTTCTGATATGGGCGATATGGGCAGCCGCCCAGGGCGGCTTCTTATGTGGGGCGGCATGACCGATCCCCAGTCCCCCCAAATGCATTGCAATCGCTGCAGCAGTGCCTACTGCTATACTCCACTTGTGGGTAATGAGCGCCCTCTGCTTGGTGTGTGGTGCATGTAGATTTCTGCCATGGTCTGACAGACAGGTAACAGGTTCTGGAGGTTTGGAGGAGGTTTTGTTGTGTTGGTGCTGGCAACTGTCAATCTGGCAACCCTGGGGATGGGCGGGGGTGATAACCTATTCCACTTCAGTGCGTATTATGGAAGATGGAAAAGAAAAGGCCAAAGCCATCAGGTGCGCAGTTTAGGAAAAAGAGAAAAGAAGAAGAGGAGAAACGAGCAAAAGATAAAGGTAAGCAGAAGCTGTGTCATTTCTTGTTGTGTGAAATGTGTTATGTACAGTGTTGCCACAGTTACTTTGAAAAAGTAATCCAATTACTGATTACTGATTACTCCTTGAAAAAGTAACTTAGTTACTTTACTGATTACTCAATTGTAAAAGTAACTAAGTTAGATTACTAGTTACTTTTTAAGTTAATTTTCCCAGCTGCCGACAACAACCCTCTGCCACCTCAACATGACAATGATACTTGTTTTGCCAAAACTCACTTTATAGTCACCCTTTCTTGGCTTCAATGAAAATAAATACTTGTTTTATAAAAGTAAAATAAAGACCTCTTTCTTGAGCTCATATTTAACTGTTGACAGCACTGTAACAGTAAAACTTGCAATTTCGAACCTACATTGTTTATAAATGTAACTATTAAATTCATTCTAGCATTTTTCTAACATTTAAATTCTCTCTAAATATTTTACTTGTAGAAATTAATATTATTTTAAGTAGTATTAGTAGTTGTAGTAAAAAAAGGCTTCAAAACTGGACCTTTAATCTAGGGGTGTTGTGAGGGGGGCACATCCCTCCCCCACGCCCCCATTCCATCTGGATTCGCCCCTACTTTGGCGTTTGAGCACAAAGAATGGATAACATTTATTTATGCAGAAAATGTGACCAGATTTACAGGTAAGAAAGTTTTATTGAGTTTAGGTGCATTTGAGTGGAAAATAGTGTTAGTTGTTGACGCGTCGCGGAGGATCAGCTGTTTTTAACGTGCAGATACGGAGCGGCTCAGCTCAGCTCTAAATAAAGGAGGAAAAAAAGTATAAAAATGTCTTTGTAAAGCTCAGTGCAGGTGTGCTGATCACCGTGCTTTAAGAGACGACGAGTCGAGCAGCTGCAAAAAACCGCGGATGAAAAGCTCACAGCTCACTTAAAGTGTGTAGTTCAGTCGAACCCCGACCTCCTGCCCACAGACCAAGTTTAATGCTGCTATCGACCCACAATGAAAAATAATAGTAACGCACAGTGACATGGAGAAGTAACTTTAATCTGATTACTGATTTGGAAAGATTAACGCGTTAGATTACTCGTTACTAAAAAAAAGTGGTCAGATTAGAGTAACGCGTTACCGGCATCACTGGTTACGTAGACTGTAACCTGCTGCACATTAAACTATATCTTGTTGTTCAAAGTACAGTACCAGCAAATAGGTTTTCTACAATGTTCATTTGTACATTTTAATTTGTATTTCTTGTTTGAAAAGTAATAGTGTAGTTAGTAGTCTCTTATTGAATCATTATCTCTTATTGAATTATTATTAATGAAGGATAGGACTTTACACAACAGTTGTGCAATTCATTTTGTTCCCCAAAATGTGAAATACTGTAAATTGTCCTATAAAAAAGTTCAGACCTTCCTCCAGTTGTGCAGTGAGATTTATGTGTTTATCAAAGTGCCATTGTACACATAATTTCTCAAATGGTTTTATATTGGTGCAATTTAGAAATGCCTTATTTTTATTCTATTATTTTATTTTTTATTTTATTTCTACAGTATTTATTTTTTATTTGTATTTTATACTTTTAACTTACACAGTATTACAGTTTATTTTTGTCTTGATGTTTGTTTACAGTAATATTTTTATTGCATTTATTTTTTGTATTTATTTCTACATTATTTATTTTCTTATTTCTGTGTTATATTTTTAACTTACGCAGTATTAGTTTGTTTTTTTGTTTTTGGTTATGTTTATAGTAATATTTAAGTTTCTTCTACGTTTCTTCAAATAAAAATTGAAAAGAAATTCTGATTGTGCCTGTGATGGTGGGGGGATCCTCCGGTTAAAACCTGTCTGTCAGACAATGGCAGAAACCACACAGTAGGCAGAGGGTGCTTATTACCCCCCAAGCGGAGTAGCGCAGTATGCCCTGCTGCCGCGAATGCATTGGGGGGAGCACTGGTGGGGTTGCTCGCCCAGGGCACCAAACAGGCTAGGACCGCCACTGATCATTCTATGAGTTTCATTGTCATTTTCAGAGCACATCACTACAATATGTCCTGTCCTGTTTAAACCCTGACGGAGTTAAATAAATGTTTAAATGTGTGGTTGTCTGTGATTTGTATGGTTAAAATAGAGGTGTCAAATCTTGCATCTGCAGAATTTACGAATGGAAGAAAGACACTGATATATCAGCCCAGTCTCAGGTTTTTTTTGTGCTCCCATGACGAAATGAGTCAAATTTTCGTGACGGGGTGTTTTTTTTAAACTCACTATTACTAACCCTACTCCTACCCATGACCCTAACCTTAACCATAACCTAATCTGACTCTTTCCCCCCCACCCTAACCATAGCCACCCCCGACCCCCCCGCTTCACTTTTAATTTCGTGCAGCCATCACGGAATGAATTAGAATGAATTTGTGCTGCCGTGACGAAAATGAGGTGCTTTTCGCCACAATATCACGAACCAATAGATTAATGTATATTTTGTGCTGCTGAATCACGACTTGCCGCGAGACAAGGTTGGATATATTATTTCCTGTTGGCTGATATTACACATTTTTACCTTATAACCATGTTATAATCATCCAGACCAACAGGTCGTGCCCCAAATTAATTAGATGTGAAAATAATGTACATTTTGATGCACTTTCTTAGGGTTCAATTTGTATATTACAATCCCTAACTATACTGACCACACATCAGATCACGATCTGACATCTGTAGGAACTGAAAATTCAAAATTCAGTAAGAGTTTGGCCTTTGCAGAGCTACACACTTTCTCTGTTCTTGCTTTGTGTCCATCTTCCTGTGTCGGCAGTTTTCTCCAGTCAGCACAACCTTGTATCACTGGCTTACATTAAAATGAACTGGCTGTTGTTTCAGCACCACTGACTTCAGTAAGAATCACACGGAAAGATCAGAACACTGATTGCATTCCAGATTTTAATGGAAAGTGCCAGAAATACCAGTGTTCTATCTGTTGAGTTCAGACACTGTTTTGTGCTAGAGACCCATTGAAAGACAAATTGTTTGCATTACAGATGTATTAAAGTAAAATTTTTGTAATAATACAGAGGCATGCATTTGTACACTCCTGAAATGGATAATGTTGAAAACCACATTATTACAAACTCATACATCACTTGATTTTTGTTGGCACTTATTAATTTAGCTATGTGATGACGGCCAATGAAATGTACTGGGCTTCATCTTACTGGATTAAAAAGAGCAAGTTATCACCACAATCCCACTGTATGTTGCTTTAATGATGTACCTCATCAACTGTGGTCCATTAGTTTCAGGGTATAAGTGATCAGGATTTCCCACATATTGATTCATAGTGAGAAGGATAATTAGAGATGATAAATTAGCAGTAAAAAGGTGAGCGGCTGCAGCATCTAGTGGAAGTGGATGAACTCATCAAGCCAGATTACATCCATTCATCAAACATCCTGTCTTGGAAGATGAGTGAAAAAGGAAAATGAATAAAAATGAAAAGGAAAGGATTGGTAACCTGCTGATGTCAGAGATAAAAAAAAACAATAAACCCATACTAGGTGAGGTTATTTTGACAGTTTGAAGATAAACTGATGCTCTTGCAACATTATTTTAATATTGGTGCTGCAACATAAGGAAAAGCCTTTTATGTTGCTGAGGTGATGAAAGTGAATCAAGTAATCCAGGCAAGGATCTAAATCATTTCTTCAGTAAAGTGTCAGATAAATATTTCATTAGCAGAAATGGTAATGTTCCCACCAATACATCTTCAGATTTCTCTCTGGGAGACACTGAAGTGGCCAGTAATTGCTCAAGGCAGGAAGTAATATTTAAAGCCTGGAATGATGTAGATCAGAGTGCACTGCACACTGCAGTGACAGGCAGCAGCTAACCTGTCATGTTAACCCCTTTACTGGAGCAAATGAAAAAGTTCCATGATACTGCAAGACTTTTTGCACATCACGATGGGCTACATCCCACAGGTACCTTATGGAAAAAAGTGCACAGCTTTCATATCTAAGGGAAGGGAATTATAGCTCTATTTGGAATTTAATGAAAGCACATAAAGTGGAAGACCTCCAAGAAGGTTGAAGCATACACACTTACACAGGTGCAGTACTGCATCCTGATGTGATCCCATACCATAGTCTCTACTCTCATCTGGTTTCAACTGGGGTAAATATTTTTACAGTAACTGGAGCGCCAACCCTGCCACCAGGCTCTATTGGGAGATCAACCAAATGTAGATGTGGAAAGAAACTGAACCATGCATGCATGGTGAAGCAAATGCCACAAAACTGGGTCTGTATGAAACCAAACCCCTGATGTTCCCTGTGTGAGGCAACAGTGTTAACACCTAACCAATAAATGGTAGTACCTTAATATACCGTTGTCTGAATATTAACCAAGCTAAACATAAAACTAATGGAATATAAAGATAACAGACAATAAAGATAATTTGAGGTCAAGTGTGGGAGCATGTCAGCCGCCACACTACAGAATTGCTCTGGGTCCTGTGTGGTAACAACCCAGTGAGACACTTGGGCCATCACCACGTTGTGAAAGTAGTCATCTATCTCCTGCAGCCACGTGATAGCTAGGCATCCCCTTGGCCTTTTCCAGTCATTGGGATCTTCAGCACTGAGGCATTGTGCTCAGAAAAAGAAACCACGTGGCCAAAAATATAGTTGCTGAGGTTCCCTCACAACGCAAGTAGTACACCTCATCTCTCTGTAATTCTCTCTAAACAAGTACTTATTTGAAACAAAGTCATTTGAATAATATCCAAGGATTAGACAAAGACATTAGTACCAAATACATCCACTCATTGTTGTAGGTCACTGCTTAGCATCCAGGTCTCACAATCATCCAGTAATACAATAAGCACTGGAACTTGAAAGTCGCTAAGTGATCTTTAGGGTCTTTACAAAACAGACTATGAAGCTAACTGAAATAATGTAACTGAAAAAACACGATTTCAAAATTGCTTTCTGATATTGTAACATTGAATGACCTAAAATGAACTGCATATTTGCATCAAAACTTTCAGTAAGAAATTATTTCAATAAGAAAACAAGACATTGTTCTTTTGTCAAGTCTGTTCAGTGCTTGCAAGGGGTGGGTGGTGGAGTTGCATTGTGTGTTTGTGGATGTAGAGAAAAGCCTGTGATAGGAAGGTACAGAGTGTGACATCTGAACAGAGGAAGGATGACAAACAGACTTGGCAGTGGAATGAAGATTTTCAGCAAGGTATAAGGAGTTAGAGGTTGGCATAAAAAGAACTGGGATTTTTGCAGAAATGACAGAAGTAGACAGGAGTACAAGGGAATGCAGGGTAAGGTGAAAAAAAGCAGCAAAGACAAAGGAAAGGGCATATATCAAGCTGTACATGAAGGTGAACATGAAGAAAGGAGAAAATGACTTGTACTGACTGGCCATACAAAGGGACTGAGTTGGGAAGGATGGGCAGCAGGTTAGAGATATAAAGGATGCAGATGTAAATGTGCTGAGAAGTGAGAAGGCTATGTTGAGAAGGTGAAGGGGTATTTTGAGGAGCTGATGAATGAAGAAAATGTGTCTGTGTGTGTGTGTGTGAGAGAGAGAGAAAGGCTAGATGATGTAAAGAGAGTAAATCAGGACATGTGACAGATTATTAAGGGTGAAGTGAGGACATCTATAGTTGTGCTCAAATGTTTAAACAGTGCACAATAAGGAGGCACTTGAAGAAAAATGGGCTGCATGGTCGAGTTGCCAGAAGAAAGCCATTACTACACAAATGCCACAAAGTATCCCACTTACAATACGCTAAAAAGCACAGAGAACAAAGTCATTTGGAGTGATGAGACCAAAATGCAACTTTTTGGCCACAACCATAAACATTATATTTGGAGAGTAGTCAACAAGGCCTATGGTGAAAGGTGCACCATACCTACTGTGAAGCATGGAGGTGGATCGCTAATGTTTTGGGGATGTGTGAGCTACAAAGGTACTGGAAACTTGGTCAAAATTGATGGCAGGATGAATGCAGCATGTTATCAGAAAATACCTCGGAAGCTGCACATGGGACATAGTTGGACACTCCAACATGACAACGATCCAAGACACAAGGCCAGGTCGACCTGTCATTGGCTACAATAGAATAAAGTGAAGGTTCTGGAGTGGCCATCTCAGTCTCCTGACCTCAAAACCATTGAGCCACTCTGGGCAGCCCTCAAACGTGCAGTTTGTGCAAGACATCTCAGGAATTTACAGGAACTGGAGGCTTTTTGCTGAGAAGAATGGGCAACTTTACCATCAGAGCAAATAAAGAGCCTCATCCACAACTACCACAAAAGACAGCAAGCTGTCATTGATGTAAAAGGAGGCAATACACTGTATTAAGAACCGAGGTATGTAAACTTTTGATCAGGGTTATTTGGGTAGTTATGATTTAAAAAGAGTAAACACAGTTGTTTGACAATAAGTGGCTTCACCCAACCACTAACCATGAGTAAAAAAAAAGGTTTTGTGTTATCATTCATATTCTCTGAAAAATGGCCAAAAAAGTCAAAAATTCTGCAAGAGTATGTAAGCTTTTGAGCACAACTGTAAGAGGATGAAGAGCAGAAAGGCAGTTGGTCCAGATGACATTCCAGTGGAGGCATGGGAATGTTAAGGAGAGATGCCAGTGGATCTTCTAACCAGATTGTTGAATTAAATCTTGGAAAGTGAGGATAGCTGATGAGTGGAGAAGAAGTACAACCCCAATTCCACACAGAAGCGCTATGATGATTTAAACTTTTAAAGCGTCGCTGTGGTGTGATCATCAGACAACCTGATCACACAGCACTTCCTTCAGATCACACCTGATCGCGGTTGGCTGGCACTTAAAAGTTTAAATCATCACAGCGTTTCATTATTCAGGTCTGTGATGACCTGATCAGACCTGATCAGTGGAGCTGATCAAGAAGCAGCATTAAAACATTTCAAGAGACAGCACTTCATGCATTCACAGCAGCATTTTCCACAGCCAGTCCACTCATCAGCATTCTGTATACAATGAAAATGGTCCACCAAGATAAAAAATGAAAATAAAACAATGAAATAATGTTAAATTACTCTGTTTCTGACCCACACCAACTGTGCAGTACCAACCCGAACCACTGGGTGGAAATGGGGCTGTTGGCATATGCTGGCTAATTGTCAAGGTGTGACAGCTGTATTAATTTATTAGACGTACGACAGCGTGCCCAGCATTTTTAATACAGTCAGCATACACGGGCTAAATCGTCAAGGTGTGACAGGGTTTTAGGTTTCATGCATCAGTGTTCGACATCTTTAAGTTTCATGCGTCAGTGTTTGACATCTGTCTGTGTGACATTCAGCCCACATTCGAACAACATGTGCTACCGTGTCGTAATTACTAATTCACTGAGATACCAACTGAGAATTTGTCACTTATTTACGTGTTTTGTTGCAATTTTGTGTCTCCAGCAGTCATAGCCTAGTGCAGGGGTCGGCAACCTATGGCTCTAGAGCCATATATGGCTCTTTTGATGACTGCATCTGGCTTGCGGAGAAATCCTTAAAAAAAAACAAAAAAAAAAACATGCATCGTGCATTTTAATCCACCTGTTTTCTACCGCTCCTGTTGAAGGTTGTGTGTGGCTAGAGCCAATCACAGCTGTCCTTGATGTTACAGGCGGGTCCAACATCAAAACTCTAATTTTATTGGATAATGTGTGTCCTACACAGATCAGTGTGAGGTCAAGAAGTAAACTTCCCTCCATTTTGTTTCTTCTGTTTAAAGCTAGCTTTTGTAGAGCAAACACGAAGAACATGGCTAAAAGAAAAAAAAAGGATGAAGAGTACCGTAAATTTCAGCCGGAATGGGCAAAGGAATTCGCCTTTGTGGAGAGATCAGGTTCTGCGGTGTGCTTAATTTGCAATGATAAAATTTCTTCGATGAAACGGTCCAATATAAAGCAGCACTTCGACACACGCCATGCTACGTTTGCATTGAAATATCCGGTGGGGGACAGCAGGAAGAAGGCCTACCAAGAGCTACTGTGCAGTGTGCAAGCTAGTCAACAGCAACTCCGTGTGTAGACCCAGCAAGGTGATTGGAATTCCGCTAGCTCTGCTGGTTCTTTAGCAATAGTGAGGAACGGAAAGCCTTTCACCGATGGCGAGTATGCCAAAACATTCATGCTTGACGTCGCCAATGAACTTTTTGATGACTTTTCGGATAAAGATAAGATAATCAGACGAATCAAAGACATGCCTCTGTCAGCAAAAACTGTTCACGATCGTACCATCATGATGGCAAATCAAGTGGAGGAAACACAAGTGAAGGATATAAATGCAGCGCCATTATTTTCCCTCACTTTGGATGAGTCAACAGACGTAAGCCACGTATCCCAGTTCAGCATCATTGCCAGGTATGCTGTCGGTGACACACTCCGTGAGGAAAGTCTGGCTGTTTTGCCAATGAAAGGGACTACAAGAGGGGAGGATTTATTCAAGTCTTTCATCGAGTTTGCTAATGAAAAAAAGCTACCAATGAATAAACTTATTTCGGTGTGTACTGATGGCGCTCCTTGTATGGTGGGGAAAAACAAAGGATTTGTAGCGCTTCTTCGTGAACATGAAAATAGACCCATCTTAAGTTTTCATTGCATTCTACATCAGGAGGCGCTTTGTGCTCAAATGTGTGATGAGCAGCTCGGTGAGGTGATGTTGCTGGTCATTCAGGTGGCTTTAAATGATCGCCAATTTAAAACACTGCTGGATGAAGTTGGGAATAGTTATCCCGGTCTGCTTTTGCACAGCAATGTGCGTTGGCTATCGAGAGGGAGGGTGCTCAGCCGTTTTGCGGCTTGCCTGAGTGAAATCCGGACTTTTCTTGAAATGAAAAATGTTGAGCATCCTGAGCTAGCCAACCCCGAGTGGCTCCTGAAGTTCTTCTATCTTGTTGACATGGCTGAACATCTGAACCAGCTCAATGTTAAAATGCAAGGTGTTGGAAACACAGTCTTAACCCTTCAGCAAGCAGTGTTTGCATTTGAAAACAAACTGGAACTCTTCATTAAGGACATTGAAACGGATCGTTTACTCCACTTCGAAAAACTGCGAGAATTTAAAGATGCATGCGCAGCAAGTGACCCCACTCAACATCTTGATATCCAGCAGCTGGCTGGCTTCACATTTGATCTCCTGCAGTCATTCAAAGCTCGCTTTGGAGAATTTCGTGAGCATACTCGTCTTTTTAAGTTCATCACTCATCCACACGAGTGTGGAGTGGACAAAGCCGACCTGATTTACATTCTCGGTGTGTCTCCATCAGAGATTTTGAGATTGAAGTTGCTGATCTGAAGGCCTCAGAAATGTGGGTAAATAAGTTCAAGACACTTAATGAAGACTTGGAGGGACTTGCACGACAGCAAGCAGAGCTGGCGAGCAAACACAAGTGGACAGAAATGAAAAAACTTCAACCGGCAGACCAGCTGATTGTAAAAACTTGGAACGCGCTTCCAGTCACATACCGTACACTGCAGCGTGTGAGTATTGCCGTACTGACCATGTTTGGCTCTACGTATGCATGTGAGCAGTCTTTCTCACATCTAAAAAACATTAAAACCAACCTACGATCACGTTTAACGGATGGAAGCCTCAACGCATGCATGAAGCTTAACCTCACCACGTATCAACCGGACATCAAAGCCATTAGCAAAACTATGCAGCACCAGAAGTCGCATTAAAGGTAAGAAGTACTTTATTTATTATTGATTAGCTTCAGAGGTTTATTATGCTCTAAAATTGTTAGTCTTACTCTAAAATGCACGCATTCAGTAGTATTTAGTGTCAAAAAATAATATATGGCTCTCATGGAAATACATTTTGAAATATGACGTTTTCATGGCTCTCTCAGCCAAAAAGGTTGCCGACCCCTGGCCTAGTGAGATAGTGCCCTGAATAAGAGGGAGCATGGTGGAATAGTGATGTTGCAAGGAGTATATCAAAGAGACAGCACAGGTAGGATGGCTGGAAGATAAAATCAGAGAGGTGAGAATGAAATGGTTTAGGCATGTGCAGAAGAGGGGCACAGTGTATGCAGTGCATTTGGAAAATATCCACAGTGCTTCATTTTTTTCCCCCACATTTTATGTTACAGCCTTATTCCAAAATGTGGTAAATTCATTTTTTTCCTCAAAATTTTACACACAATACCCCACACAATAAATATATTTTGAATTTTTTGCAAATTTATAAAAAAAATAGAAACTACGAAACCACCTTTCAGATCTCTCCAGAGATGTTCAATCAGATTCAGGTCTGGGCTCTGGCTGGGCCATTCAAGGACATTCACAGAGTTGTCCTGAAGCCACGTCTTTAATATCTTGGCTGTGTGCTTAGGGTCATTGTCCTGCTGAATGATGAACCATCACCAAAGTCTGAGGTCAAGAGCGCTCTGGAGCAGGTTTTCATCCAGGATGTCTCTGTACATTGCTGCATTAATCTTTCCCTCAATCCTGACTACCTGACTAGTCTCCCAGTTCCTGCAGCTGAAAAACATCCACACAACATGATGCTGCTACCACCATGCTTCACTGTAGGGATGGTGCCTGATTTCCTCCAAAAAACAGGCACCCTAACCCTTCTGTCTGGCCACTCTAGCATCCAGGCCTAATTGGTGGATTGCTGCAGAGATGGTTGTCATTTTGGAAGGTTGCCCTCTCCCCACATAGGAATGCTGGAGCTCTGACAGAGTGACCATTGGGTCTTGGTCACCTTCCTGACTAAGGCCCTTCTCCTCTGATAACTCAGTATAGATGGGTGGCCAACTCTAGGAAGAGCCCCGGTGGATGCAAACGTCTTCCATTTACAGATGATGGAGGCCACTGTGCTCATTGGGACCTTCAAAGCAGCAGAAATGTTTCTGTACCCTTCCCCAGATTTGTACCTCAAGATAATCCTGTCTCGGAGGTCTACAGACAATTCGTTTGACTTCATGCTTGGTTTGTTCTCTGACATGCACTGTCAACTGTGGGACCTTTATATGTAGACAGGCGTGTGCCTTTTCAAATCATGTAAAATCAACTGTATTTACCCCAGGTGGACTCCAGCTGTAGAAACATCTCAAGGATGATCAGTGGAAACAGGATGTACCTGAGCTCAATTTTGAACTTCATGGCAAAGGCTGTGAATACTTATGTACATGTGATTTTTTAAAATAAATTTGCAAAAATGTATTTAATTGATTAAATTTCACTTTTAAATATGAGAGTGATTGGGGCACGTTTGATTAAGATATAATATAAAATATACATTAAACAGGGTTTTCAATGGCCAAATATGTCAGGATGCGTGGACGCGTGGCACAGAAGGTGATGGACACAAATGCAGACTTTCAGACAGAGATGAAGGGTTAATCAAAAAGGCAGCAAAGCAGTGGGTCGGTACACAAGTTGGCTGGCAGCAAATGCAGAGGTACAGGCAGGCGTGAGACAAAAGGCGTGGTCGAAGACGAGCAGGGTTCAGTAACACCAATTAAATATAAAGCCAACCTGATTTTCATATAACTGAAAGTAAAACCTTTCTGTGTGTGCCCAAAGAATTACATATTTTCTCCAAATATATGGCAAAATGTTGCCATATGTGGCGAAATTCATGTTTGGTGATTTATTTAAAGAAGTGCTCAGTAGGACTCAAAATCCAGAAGCACAGAAGAAAAACATTGAATGCAGGTAGAACAAAGTGATTTATCATTCTTAGTAATTGTGTATCAAATTCTCCGAAGAGCTGAAACACCAGTAAACATGCACAAGTAGAGACTTGCATGAGACAGAAGCACTCCTCTTATCTTCCACAACAGCGTATTTCAAGAGTATTTCCCTGCAGTCAAAAAGAAAAGTCCAATATTGAGGCTCAGCTTCCCCCTCGGTGGATTATTACTGTAGCTATTCTCTCAAAGGTCAGGAGGATGGATTTGTCTCTCTGTCCATATACACTGACTCTCCCTCTAAAGCCCAGAAGTGCCAGTGCAAAAAAACGAAAGAACGGTCTGTTCTTCCCTCCTCAAATCTCAAACTCCCTCCATCTCTTCTTTTAATCACTAAATCGCTCCTTCACTCATTCACACATCGGCATTTTGAAGTCTCTTATTGGCACCAAAATGCTTCAGCTTTTGGATTACACTCAGTCCCGACTAATCTCATGCATGTTTTACCAAGCTGCTTACAGTTGTGATAGAAAAGGAAAAAATAAACGTGAGCCTCTTCTTGCGAGCATAATAGGCTCTCCTCAGCTGAGAAGCCTTGGCCACATGCTAACATTTAAATGCATTATTTCTTTTCATGCATTCACTTTACAGGTTTTCTCTTGTACTTATTCTTTTATTTTTTTCTCTCCCTTTTCCCAAGCTACCCCATTCTACATTTTTCTTTTGCAGCTGGAAGGGCAGATTTGATTCAGCATTTCCAGCTTCCCCAAACTCAGTGCTGCTTAGTCTCTCTGCTTCATTCACAGATGGCTGCTGAGGAGACACTGGGGACACTTGGGCTTGGACTTATTGACTGGATACTCTGCTAAATATGTATTTGCAAAACCCAGCAGGCTCTCTGTTGTTTTGCTTCTCATCTTTTTTGTGTGTGCATGCACTCGCCTTCATTCTAAGCCAGCCAGCCATATGCTTACAGCAGAAATACATTTATGGGAGGCTATGTTTTTGTTGCAATTTGACTGTTTGTCCCCAGAATATCTCAAAAAGACATGAACGATTTCAGTGAAATATAGTGTAGCGGTCGGACTTGGGTCAAGGAAGAGCTGCTTATATTTTTGGTGTGGATCCAGATGAAAGGGTGGATTTTGTCTTTAATCGTTGATCTTTGATCCTGATTTTTTTGAGCCTATAATCAGCATTGCTGATTGGTTCAACAATCAGGATCAGATGTCAGAATATGCTATCTGTGGCCAAGTGGTTAGTGCACTTTGTTTCAGTGTGGATGGTTCCTGGTTCAAATCCCATGCCTGCCACATTTCTCCATGCCATGTGGAGTTGCAGCAGGAAGGGCATCCGGTGTAAAACTTGTGCCAATTCAACATGCAGATCCACCTTGGATCTGCTGTGGTGACCCCAAGTGGAAAGAAACAAGGGAGCAGCTGAAGGGACTTACTAGAATTGATTCCTTTGATTACAGCATCAAAGATAGCAAGCCAACCAGACCGACCCAGTCTCACGGATTGTCGTGATTCAGCAGCACAAAATCTACATTAATCTATTGGTTCATCATATTGTCACGAAAAGTGCAAAATTTTCATCACGGTAGCATGAATTCATTCTAACTCATTCCGTGATGGCTGCACGTAATTAAAAGTGCAGCCAGGGGGGTGGTTATGGCTAGGGTTAGGGGAATGCGTAAGGTTAGGTTATGGTTATGGTTAGGGTTAGGAGTAGGGTTAGTAAAAGTGAGTTAAAAAAAAACCCCTGTCACGAAAATTTGAAATATTTCGTGATGGGAGGACGAAAAAAACAAAACATGAGACTGACCAGGCAGGCAGACAGACAAATGGCAATCAGGATAAAAAAAAAATTAAATGTTCAAGATCAAATGTTACAATCAAAGATCAGCAATTATCAAAGATTAGTGAATAAAAATCAAAGATAAAAGTCAAAGTTCAGCAATCGCGATCTAATATCAGGATCAGCATGTGTGATAAGGAGCAAAGATCATCAGTTAGGATCAAAGTTGACTGATCAGTTTCAGAAGTCAGTGATCAGGTTTGAAGGTCAAGATCACCAGTTATCAATAAGAGGAATGATCAGGATAACAGGTCAGCAATCATAATGTAAGACCATAGACTGTAATCAAAGGTCAGCAGTCAAGCAAAAAGAACATCAGCGATCAAAGGATTTCCACCCTCTCACAATGAAGACAAAGGAGAAAAGGAAAATGTTAACACACACACATAAACAGAGGGCTGTTGGATTCTTTAATTTAATTTAATTTAATTTAATTTAATTTAATTTAATTTAATAGATAGATTGCTCATAACCAAATCCATGGTATGGAGCACAAACAAAAACAAATTCATACTTTGACAAAAGGAAAACACTAGAAATCAAAATTCAATACAAATCCAGAACCCCTTTCAAATAAGCACCAAGTTTACAAATAATTTTCCTGTTTTCAGATTGAAACAGTAACACAAATTTATGTTTAGATGAACACTCTCTATAAAAACCAGGGATATATTTTTCTCTTAGTCTCTTGACCTCATAATGTGTACAAACAAACAAAACATGGAATTCATCTCCCACAGAACCGCTATTACAAAGGTTACAAGTCCTCAGTGATCTGTCCAGGCCTTTGTATCTGCCAGTGACCTTGGGGATCCTGGTGTTATTAGATCTCAGGTTGCAAATGGCCTGCCTGTGTTTGAGGTTTTCACACAATAGATACTTTTCTTATTTTAATTCTTTTTTTAGTTCAATGTAAACGTCACACAATGTCATTTCCCGTAATTGGCTTTTCCATTTTTGTACATACTGGTCCTTTAAAATCCGTTCCACAGTTAACTTAAGCCACTGAACACTACTGAAAGACTGTAAGGACCACACGTAGGACAGACCACATTCATCCAGGGTGTTCTTGACCTCCTGCAACCACGGGGACATGAAAACACACTCACAGAACTGTTGATACAAATATTGATACATATGTATCAATATCTGTATATGTATAATATTTAAACAGAAGCCCCGTGTACACCGCCAACCCGTTCACATTTCTAACCGTTTTTCCCCACTCGACGACACACCCGCCGAGGACCAAACTCTGGTTATTGGCGACTCTGTTTTGAGAAATGTGAAGTTAGTGACACCAGCAACCATAGTCAATTGTCTTCCGGGGGCCAGAGCAGGCGACATTGAAGGAAATTTGAAACTGCTGGCTAAGGCTAAGCATAAATTTGGTAAGATTGTAATTCACGTCGGCAGTAATGACACCCGGTTACGCCAATCAGAGGTCACTAAAATTAACATTAAATCGGTGTGTAACTTTGCAAAAACAATGTCGGACTCTGTCGTTTTCTCTGGGCCCCTCCCCAATCAGACCGGGAGTGACATGTTTAGCCGCATGTTCTCCTTGAATTGCTGGCTGTCTGAGTGGTGTCCAAAAAATGAGGTGGGCTTCATAGATAATTGGCAAAGCTTCTGGGGAAAACCTGGTCTTGTTAGGAGAGACGGCATCCATCCCACTTTGGATGGAGCAGCTCTCATTTCTAGAAATCTGGCCAATTTTCTTAAATCCTCCAAACCGTGACTATCCAGGGCTGGGACCAGGAAGCAGAGTTGTAGTCTTACACACCTCTCTGCAGCTTCTCTCCCCCTGCCATCCCCTCACTACCCCATCCCCGTAGAGACGGTGCCTGCTCCCAGACCACCAATAACCAGCAAAAATCTATTTAAGCATAAAAATTCAAAAAGAAAAAATAATATAGCACCTTCAACTGCACCACAGACTAAAACAGTTAAATGTGGTCTATTAAACATGAGGTCTCTCTCTTCTAAGTCCCTGTTGGTAAATGATATAATAATTGATCAACATATTGATTTATTCTGCCTAACAGAAACCTGGTTACAGCAGGATGAATATGTTAGTTTAAATGAGTCAACACCCCCGAGTCACACTAACTGTCAGAATGCTCGTAGCACGGGCCGGGGCGGAGGATTAGCAGCAATCTTCCATTCCAGCTTATTAATTAATCAAAAACCTAGACAGAGCTTTAATTCATTTGAAAGCTTGACTCTTAGTCTTGTCCATCCAAATTGGAAGTCCCAAAAACCAGTTTTATTTGTTATTATCTATCGTCCACCTGGTCGTTACTGTGAGTTTCTCTGTGAATTTTCAGACCTTTTGTCTGACTTAGTGCTTAGCTCAGATAAGATAATTATAGTGGGCGATTTTAACATCCACACAGATGCTGAGAATGACAGCCTCAACACTGCATTTAATCTATTATTAGACTCTATTGGCTTTGCTCAAAAAGTAAATGAGTCCACCCACCACTTTAATCATATCTTAGATCTTGTTCTGACTTATGGTGTGGAAATAGAAGACTTAACAGTATTCCCTGAAAACTCCCTTCTGTCTGATCATTTCTTAATAACATTTACATTTACTCTGATGGACTACCCTGCAGTGGGCAGTGTTGCCACAGTTACTTTGAAAAAGTAATCCCACTACTGATTACTGATTACTCCTTCAAAAAGTAACTTAGTTACTTTACTGATTACTCAAATGTAAAAGTAACTAAGTTAGATTACTAGTTACTTTTTTAGTTACTTTTCCCAGCTGCCGACAACAACTCTCTGCCACCTCAACATGACAATGATACATGTTTTGCGAAAACTCACTTTATAGTCACCCTTTCTTGACTTCAATGAAAATAAATACTTGTTTTATAAAAAGTAAAATAAAGACCTCTTTCTTGACCTCATATTTAACTGTTGACAGCACTGTAACAGTAAAACTTGCAATTTCGAACCTACATTGTTTATAAATGTAATTATTAAATTCTTTCTAACATTTTTTCTAACATTTAAATTCTCTCTAAACATTTTACTTGTTGAAATTATTATTATTATTATAAGTAGTATTATTAGTTGTCGTAAAAAAAGACTTCAAAACTGGACCTTTAATCTAGGGGTGTGGTGGGGGGGGGGCACATCCCTGCCCTACGCCCTCATTCCATCTGGATTCGCCCCTGCTTTGGCGTTTGAGCACAAAGAATGGATAAAATTTATTTATGCAGAAAACATGACCACATTTACAGGTAAGAAAGTTTTATTGCGTTTTCACATCATGTGGTCCTCAGAAAGAGAGTTTAGGTGCATTTGAGTGGAAAATAGTTGTTGACGCATCACGGAGGATCAGCTGATTTTAGCGCGCAAATACGGAGCAGCTCAGCTCAGAATTCTAAATAAAGGAGAAAAAAAAACATAAAAATGTCTTTGTAAAGCTCAGTGCAGGTGTGCTGTTGTCACCGCGCTTTAAGAGGTGAGGACAAGTCATAGCTGCTGCAGAAAACCGCAGATGAAAAGCTCACAGCTCGCTTAAAGTGGGCAGTTCAGTCGAACCCCGACCTCCTGCCCACGGACCAAGTTTAATGCTGCTATCAACCCACAATGCAAAAATAATAGTAACGCACAGTGACTTGGAGAAGATTTGGAAAGATTAACGCGTTAGATTACTCGTTACTAAAAAAGTGGTTAGATTAGAGTAACGCGTTATCTGCATCACTGGCAGTGGGGAATAAGTTTCATTACACTAGAAGTCTTTCAGAAAGCGCTGTAACTAGGTTTAAGGATATGATTCCTTCTTTATGTTCTCTAATGCCATATACCAACACAGTGCAGAGTAGCTACCTAAACTCTGTAAGTGAGATAGAGTATCTCATCAATAGTTTTACATCCTCATTGAAGACAACTTTGGATGCTGTAGCTCCTCTGAAAAAGAGAGCTTTAAATCAGAAGTGCCTGACTCCGTGGTATAACTCACAAACTCGTAGTTTAAAGCAGATAACCCGTAAGTTGGAGAGGAAATGGCGTCTCACTAATTTAGAAGAGAAAACATTACTCATAACCATCCCAAAGACGTATCGTTATCTTTGGCTGCTTTCAGTGATGCCGGTATTTGGTTAGACTCTTTCTCTCCGATTGTTCTGTCTGAGTTATTTTCATTAGTTACTTCATCCAAACCATCAACATGTTTATTAGACCCCATTCCTACCAGGCTGCTCAAGGAAGCCCTACCATTATTTAATGCTTCGATCTTAAATATGATCAATCTATCTTTGTTAGTTGGCTATGTACCACAGGCTTTTAAGGTGGCAGTAATTAAACCATTACTTAAAAAGCCATCACTTGATCCACCTATCTTAGCTAATTATAGGCCAATCTCCAACCTTCCTTTTCTCTCAAAAATTCTTGAAAGGGTAGTTGTAAAACAGCTAACTGATCATCTGCAGAGGAATGGTCTATTTGAAGAGTTTCAGTCAGTTTTAGAATTCATCATAGTACAGAAACAGCATTAGTGAAGGTTACAAATGATCTTCTTATGGCCTCAGACAGTGGACTCATCTCTGTGCTTGTTCTGTTAGACCTCAGTGCTGCTTTTGATACTGTTGACCATAAAATTTTATTACAGAGATTAGAGCATGCCATAGGTATTAAAGGCACTGCGCTGCGGTGGTTTGAATCATATTTGTCTAATAGATTACAATTTGTTCATGTAAATGGGGAATCTTCTTCACAGACTAAAGTTAAATATGGAGTTCCACAAGGTTCTGTGCTAGGACCAATTTTATTCACTTTATACATGCTTCCCTTAGGCAGTATTATTAGACGGTATTGCTTAAATTTTCATTGTTACGCAGATGATACCCAGCTTTATCTATCCATGAAGCCAGAGGACACGCACCAATTAGCTAAACTGCAGGATTGTCTTACAGACATAAAGACATGGATGACCTGTAATTTCCTGCTTTTAAACTCAGATAAAACTGAAGTTATTGTACTTGGCCCCACAAATCTTCGAAACATGGTGTCTAACCAGATCCTTACTCTGGATGGCATTACCCTGACCTCTAGTAATACTGTGAGAAATCTTGGAGTCATTTTTGATCAGGATATGTCATTCAAAGCGCATATTAAACAAATATGTAGGACTGCAGAAAGGTCTTGTCTCAGAATGATGCTGAAAAACTAATTCATGCATTTATTTCCTCTAGGCTGGAATATTGTAATTCATTATTATCAGGTTGTCCTAAAAGTTCCCTAAAAAGCCTTCAGTTAATTCAAAATGCTGCAGCTAGAGTACTGACGGGGACTAGAAGGAGAGAGCATATCTCACCCATATTGGCCTCTCTTCATTGGCTTCCTGTTAATTCTAGAATAGAATTTAAAATTCTTCTTCTTACTTACTTGCTACTTACTTACCCATCTTATCTTAGGGACCTCGTAGTACCATATCACCCCAATAGAGCGCTTCGCTCTCAGACTGCAGGCTTACTTGTAGTTCCTAGGGTTTGTAAGAGTAGAATGGGAGGCAGAGCCTTCAGCTTTCAGGCTCCTCTCCTGTGGAACCAGCTCCCAATTCAGATCAGGGAGACAGACACCCTCTCTACTTTTAAGATTAGGCTTAAAACTTTCCTTTTTGCTAACGCTTATAGTTAGGGCTGGATCGGGTGACCCTGAACCATCCCTTAGTTATGCTGCTATAGACGTAGACTGCTGGGGGGTTCCCATGATGCACTGTTTCTTTCTCTTTTTGCTCTGTATGCACCACTCTGCATTTAATCATTAGTGATCGATCTCTGCTCCCCTCCACAGCATGTCTTTTTCCTGGTTCTCTCCCTCAGCCCCAACCAGTCCCAGCAGAAGACTGCCCCTCCCTGAGCCTGGTTCTGCTGGAGGTTTCTTCCTGTTAAAAGGGAGTTTTTCCTTCCCACTGTAGCCAAGTGCTTGCTCACAGGGGGTCGTTTTGACCGTTGGGGTTTTACATAATTATTGTATGGCCTTGCCTTACAATATAAAGCGCCTTGGGGCAACTGTTTGTTGTGATTTGGCGCTATATAAAAAAATTGATTGATTGATTGATATGTTGTACTAGTTTGTTGTCATTATTTACTATCAATCAATTCTTGGATATTGCTGGAGTTAAACACTCTGAGTGCTTTTTGAGTTTGAAAGTGAAGTGATTTCATCCCCATTCTCCTGAAGAGGTATCAGCATTGTCAAACACTTCTGCCCAGCAACCTCATGATCCCGTAAGTGTTTGGACTTAAAGGATGCTACAGAATCACAAGATAATCATAGGTCTGTTTTTACTTAGAAAAGGAATACAGTACAGAAAAGCCCTGAATTCTTTTTCGTGTTTGGCAGATAAAGACATCCTGCATAATGAGAATATGTAGAAGGTGTCACGTTCACCCTTTCTAGTGTTCTGTTCAGTCCCCTGTTTTATTAGAATTGTATATTTATTTTCTTTCCATGCTCCACAGAGATTATCTCTTCATATTTGATTTTATCTGCACTTTTATTCTGATAACTCCCTCAAGGTTTTTTTGTGTTATTTTAGGTCCCGTCTCTCCATTCCGGGTTCACATTTTTCTGCACTTCTGGGTGTATTTATTCACTGTTTTTTACCCAAGGCCAAAATATGGCCATCGGGTATTGCGAAGGCTTTTCATCCGCCCGTCACATCCGTCTGTCTGTCTGTCTGTCTGTCTGTCTGTCTGTGCTCAGCACAAGTCCAGTCCTATTACCGCCAGAGTGTTGAAATTCAAAGGGAACATTCTTGGGACACAGACCTTGGACAAGTTCAAAGACGGCTAACCTTTATGTATTTTAAGAGGTTTAAAAAGCTGCATTCTGTTACAATCTGATCCATTTTGTGTTTGAGTGAAGCAGGTCACAGCCAATCAGAGTAGAGCTGCACCATGACATCAGTCGCTGGGCTCTTCAAAACTGCTTTGTTTTGTGTGTTTATATACGTTTTTCATATATTATGTAATAGCTAACGAGAAATATGCAATTCTAAAACTGAAAACACTGGTTTTGGAACCTATTAACACCTCTGAAGTTATTTATAAGACATTTTATGGAGGTTAGCATGGTGATGTCACTTCCTACTTTATCTACTTGCTAACCACTTTGTTTCTGGTATATTATGTAAAAGATAGTGAGAAATAAACACTTCTAAAACTGAATACACTGTTCTTGTAACCTGCAAACACTTCTGGTGTCATTTCCAAGACATTTTGTTGGATTTGGTTAGCTTGCACGCTAACCTTCGCTAACTCAAAGCTTACTTTCTATGTCGTTAAATTTGTCTCATTAATAACTGCAAATGCACAGAGGGTGATCTACAAATATTTCTTGATTTGCACAACATGAACAAATTATGATTTGATTTGAACATGTACAAACTGTATGTAAGACAATAGGATCTTAATAATGAATTAAACAACTGCAAATTATATGGCCGAGGGTATTTCAGCATTGTGATATATTTTAAGTGCTAGACTGTTACCTCTTTGCCAGACTGTCTGCAGTGACAGCTCTCTCATGTTTGTTTCTCATGCTTGCCTTTGAGTTACTGACCCACACTGTCATTCTGTGTTAAATGATGTTTGCCTGCCATTTTGATTCCTAGATTTCTGTTTTGATGCTTTCTAATGTACTGACCCATTATTTGTATTTTTGGATGACTGTCCTGCTGCTTGTCCACTGCTTAGACCATTCTGACACAGGTTCTGCAAAGTTTTACAAAGCTGAAGAAACAGAAAATAGAAAAACAAACAACATAATATAAAGAAGATGAGAAGTCCAAACAGGCGTCAGCACCACAGGCAAGGGTTGTCCACGCAAATGCAGACTGCAGCATGCCGCGCCCGCCTCAGGCATTCCACCTCACAGTCTGTCTGGGCTCTTCAGTTCGGATCCATCCGTCTTTCATACCTCAAACAGAGAGAAAAATAGAATCAGTCAGTTGCAATAAACTACATCTAAGGTATAATTCATCAGCAGTAAATCAACAGGAAAACAGAGAAATTACTACTAAGGTGCTCGCCCACCGCTAGCCCTAAGCTTCACTCACAGACCCACAATTTAGATCAAGTTGAGGCCAAATTTATTCTTGAATATGAGACTTAACAAATGATGAAAACATAGCTACTTTATGGAGTTAATAATGGAGTAAAATACAAATCAACAAATCTTTGACATTATATTGACTACTGCCGAGTGTAATTGCCCCAGTTTGATGAATAAATCTTCAGGTTGAGATGAAGTATGTGTAGAGGACTGACTTAAGTCTTTGAATGTGTTAAAATACAGTTAACTTCCTTTTAAAAAGCAGTCAGAGGTTAAACAGAGAGATGGAGGGCATACTTTAATTAAACCATCTTTTCTAGCTCTTGAAGGCCATTCACCTCCAATCTTAGAGACTGTTCTGGGTCTTAATGAAGCAAAGTGGAATTAATGAAACATTGAAATGTCCAGGCTATGGAGAAGGTGTGTGAAAGCCAATGAGAATACAAAACTGATTTGGTAACAAAACAATCAAAGAACGACCAAAATTTAAATCTTCACGCCACACAGACATCTGCACTGCTCTAAGATCCCATTATGCTAAAGATACAAAGGTATTTAATTTCAAGTTGAAGTGCAGTATTTGACAACAGGACAGCCTGTGGGTAGAAATATAAGATAGGTGTCATAAATGGCCATTTTACGCTGCTGAACAACACCTGCTGAAAATGCAATTAACTTCTAAGAAAAGGAATCTTCAACAAAGACACTCCTGAACAAAATCACATTTAAAGTCAAGGAAGTATGCTTAATTGTGTTACAAGACTTTGAAGGTAGGTGAAATTCAATTTCAAACTTTAAAAGACTATAACTGCATCGAATTAAGATGACACACTTCATTCAGTTTTGTTCCTGTGGAAATGATATCAAAGTAATAAAATATTCTGATAAAGCCATAAGCAAAGCTTTTTTTTCTGACGATAGATGAAAAATATTTGCTCATAATAAGTGCACACTATGATATAAGGACATTGCACCAAGATAATACTGCTGAAAATGCCTTCTTCAAGAGCTTCAATCTCTACCGGCAATGATGAAACCGCAGTGAAATTCTGGTAATACATGGCTAAGTTATGCGGGGTAAATTTAAAAACAATAACAAATACTGTCGCCAGCTTTCTGAAATCACATAATTCATAATTCATTTATTATTTAAATCCCTGAAAATGTGTTTTCCGCCCACATTCTGAATATTATTCTCCATTTTTTAAATGCACCACTCAATAATGCGCAGACGTGTTGGGTCCCCAGGAGCTGAAAGGGCTACATGTTCAATTCAGAATCACTTTCCTCAAACTTTAAAAAGAACTCTGTCTGCTGTGAGTTTTTGTTTACAAACCAAAATGTGAAAGATGTGATGGAGATAGTGGGATGCAGGACAAGAGGTGGAAAGATGGAGCAAAACCTAAAGCAGAATACAGGAAGCTGCTTGTTTTTTTTTTCTTGTGCAAGCTCAGAAATGTGCAAAGTAGAGAGTCACCGGCTTCCCACGTAGAGTCAAATGAGTGATGCTTTGATTGTGCACCATGTACACTCAACAAAAATATAAACGAAACACTTTTGGTTTTGCTCCCATTTTGTATGAGATGAACTCAAAGATCTAAAACTTTTTCCACATACACAATATCACCATTTCCCACAAATATTCTTCACAAACCAGTCTAAATCTGTGATAGTGAGCACTTCTCCTTTGCTGAGATAATCCATCCCACCTCACAGGTGTGCCATACCAAGATGCTGATTAGACACCATGATTAGTGCACAGGTGTGCCTTAGACTGTCCACAATAAAAGGCCACTCTGAAAGGTGCAGTTTTATCACACAGCACAATGCCACAGATGTCGCAAGATTTGAGGGAGCGTGCAATTGGCATGCTGACAGCAGGAATGTCAACCAGAGCTGTTGTTCGTGTATTGAATGTTCATTTCTCTACCATAAGCCGTCTCCAAAGGCGTTTCAGAGAATTTGGCAGTACATCCAACCAGCCTCACAACCGCAGACCACGTGTAACCACACCAGCCCAGGACCTCCACATCCAGCATGTTCACCTCCAAGATCGTCTGAGACCAGCCACTCGGACAGCTGCTGAAACAATCGGTTTGCATAACCAAAGAATTTCTGCACAAACTGTCAGAAACCGTCTCAGGGAAGCTCATCTGCATGCTCGTCGTCCTCAGCGGGGTCTTGACCTGACTCCAGTTCGTCATCGTAACCGACTTCAGTGGGCAAATGCTCACATTCGCTGGCGTTTGGCACGTTGGAGAGGTGTTCTCTTCACGGATGAATCCCGGTTCACACTGTCCAGGGCAGATGGCAGACAGCGTGTGTGGCGTTGTGTGGGTGAGCAGTTTTCTGATGTCAATGTTGTGGATCGAGTGGCCCATGGTGGCGGTGGGGTTATGGTATGGGCAGGCGTCTGTTATGGATGAAGAACACAGGTGCATTTTATTGATGGCATTTTGAATGCACAGAGATACCGTGACGAGATCCTGAGGCCCATTGTTGTGCCATACATCCAAGAACATCACCTCATGTTGCAGCAGGATAATGCACGGCCCCATGTTTCAAGGATCTGTACACAATTCTTGGAAGCTGAAAATGTCCCAGTTCTTGCATGGCCGGCATACTCACCGGACATGTCACCCATTGAGCATGTTTGGGATGCTCTGGACCAGCGTGTACGACAGCGTGTACCAGTTCCTGCCAATATCCAGCAACTTCGCACAGCCATTGAAGAGGAGTGGACCAACATTCCACAGGCCACAATTGACAACCTGATCAACTCTATGCGAAGGAGATGTGTTGCACTGCATGAGGCAAATGGTGGTCACACCAGATACTGACTGGTATCCCCCCCCCCCAATAAAACAAAACTGCACCTTTCAGAGTGGCCTTTTATTGTGGGCAGTCTAAGGCACACCTGTGCACTAATCATGGTGTCTAATCAGCATCTTGATATGGCACACCTGTGAGGTGGGATGGATTATCTCAGCAAAGGAGAAGTGCTCACTATCACAGATTTAGACTGGTTTGTGAACAATATTTGAGGGAAATGGTGATATTGTGTATGTGGAAAAAGTTTTAGATCTTTGAGTTCATCTCATACAAAATGGGAGCAAAACCAAAAGTGTTGCGTTTATATTTTTGTTGAGTGTATATTGTAATATATGGAAAGCGGCAATCATTTGTATATTTTACAATATATTGCAATATATTTTGTGAATATATAATATGGTGTGTAATATATGTATCAACAATATATTAATCCATGTATTTACAATATATAATGTATTGGAGGTAATAATGTATTGAAATATATTTCAATATATTAAAGAAAATATATTGGTAAATATATTTTCTTTTTGTAAGGGCCAACACACCTGAATCCAATGAAAGGCTCATTAAAGGTCTGCTAATGAGTCTTTCATTGGATTCAGGTGTGTTGAAGCAGGGAGACAACTAAGAGTGTCAGGAAGGTGGCTCTCGAGGACTGAACTTGGCCACCCCTGAACTAGACATAAGTGACGAGTTAATGGTCCGTGTCATCGGGCGACATGGCAGGAGACATACAGCTGTTTATCATCCAAATATCACAGACAAAGTGACAAGAAGAACCAAAACCACTTACTTATGGAAGGAAATATTGTCTCCCTTGTTCCTCCGTTTGTGGCTTTGCCAACATGTGCAGCTTTCCGGCATATTCCACCTGTTTCTTGAACTTCTATGCACGTAAATCACTAACTTGCCCGGAATTAAAATGGCGATCACGCCTCCTTACTGACAGTATTTACTTAATGGTTTTCATTATGCTGTTGTTCTTATTTTGAAAGTTCAATAAGTGGACTGATATGTTAAACATTTACTGAACAAGTAGTAGACTTTTATTTTGTTTTGTATATTGTTCTGCAAGCCACTTTTAATTACAAATTAATCCGCACATGCCTGAGTTTTCATTATCCTTCATTTGTTTGGCATTTTTTGTTGACAATTTAGCAGGTGAACACTGGGTGTGTTTAAAACAATATTGTGGGTGCTCTTAATTCATAATGTGAAGTAAAACAGAGCATGCCATGTAAAAGAAACAGTTTTATTTTTGCTTAATAAACTGTACTATGTAGTCAAGACTATTTCTATTTAATTTCTTTTGTCTGTATTAGGATATTTGATATTGGAGTAATCCAGAAGTAATTGAAAGTAATCAAATTACATTCCTTTACTATTATGGTACTTGGATTATGTTACTGATTACATTTTTCAACAGGTAACTAGTAACTGTATCAGAATACATTTTTAAAGTAACCCTCCCAACCCTGTTTAAATGTGGCAGGAAACCGGAGCACCCGTGGCCACAGGTGGGAATCACACCCAGGTCTTTCTTGCTGTGAGGCAACAGTGCTAACCACTAAGCCACCATGCTGTCACTGTTTATCCCAGTGAAGTGATACCTCATTTTATTTCAGTAACAGGTCAGCAAAATGCTTGTATTGAAAAGTCTTTTATTTCTATTTATGATGATGTAATGCAGGCATGAAATGGCTTTGCATGTTGGGAAAATTTTTACATTTAAATGAAGACTAGACAAATCAACCCAACAATCTGCTTTAGTGGCACTGTATAGCATAGCAGTTCAAGGAAATTTTTTGCTTGGTCAGTGTTCAGTCTTCATATGCATATTTCATCCTACTGCTTCTTTCTGAGCAGAATATTGTTTCAGTTATATTATCTTCTCCATCCAGATCGGAACAGACACGCGGCGCTTTCTAAGGTCTGTGAGAAAAGTATCTGACCTTATTATTTTTTTAAAAAACCATATGGATTTCAAATCAAATCAATTTTATTTATATAGCGCCAAATCATAACAAACATTTGCCCCAAGGTGCCTTATATTGTAAGGCAAGGCCATACAATAATTACAGAAAAACCCCAGCGGTCAAAACAACCCCCTGTGAGCAAGCACTTGGCAACACTGGGAAGGAAAAACTCCCTTTTAACAGGAAGAAACCTCCAGCAGAACCAGGCTCAGGGAGGGGCAGTCTTCTGCTGGGACTGGTTGGGGTTGAAGGAGAGAACCAGGAAAAAGACATGCTGTGGAGGGGAGCAGAGATCAATCACTAATGATTAAATGCAGAGTGGTGCATACAGAGCAAAAATAGAAAGAAACACTCAGTGCATCATGGGAACCCCCCAGCAGTCTAAGTCTATAGCAGCATAACTAAGGGATGGCTCAGGGTCACCTGATCCAGCCCTAACTATAAGCTTTAGCAAAAAGGAAAGTTTTAAGCCTAATCTTAAAAGTAGAGAGGGTGTCTGACTCCCTGACCTGAATTGGGAGCTGGTTCCACAGTAGAGGAGCCTGAAAGCTGAAGGCTCTGCCTCCCATTCTACTCTTACAAACCCTAGGAACTACAAGTAAACCTGCAGTATGAGAGCGAAGCGCTCTATTGGGGTGATATGGTACTATGAGGTCCCTAAGATAAGATGGGACCTGATTATTCAAAACCTTATAAGTAAGAAGAAGAATTTTAAATTCTATTCTAGAATTAACAGGAAGCCAATGAAGAGAGGCCAATTTGGGTGAGATATGCTCTCTCCTTCTAGTCCCTGTCAGCACTCTAGCTGCAGCATTTTGAATTAACTGAAGGCTTTTCAAGGAACTTTTAGGACAACCTGATAATAATGAATTACAATAGTCCAGCCTAGAGGAAATAAATGCATGAATTATTTTTTCAGCATCACTCTGAGACAAGACCTTTCTAATTTTAGAGATATTGCGCAAATGGAAAAAAGCAGTCCTACATATTTGTTTAATATGTGCATTGAATGACATATCCTGATCAAAATGACTCCAAGATTTCTCACAGTATTACTAGAGGTCAGGGTAATGCCATCCAGAGTAAGGATCTGGTTAGACACCATGTTTCTAAGATTTGTGGGGCCAAGTACAATAACTTCAGTTTTATCTGAGTTTAAATGCAGGAAATTAGAGGTCATCCATGTCTTTATGTCTGTAAGACAATCCTGCAGTTTAGCTAATTGGTGTGTGTCCTCTGGCTTCATGGATAGATAAAGCTGGGTATCATCTGCGTAACAATGAAAATTTAAGCAATACCGTCTAATAATACTGCCTAAGGGAAGCATGTATAAAGTGAATAAAATTGGTCCTAGCACAGAACCTTGTGGAACTCCATAATTAACCTTAGTCTGTGAAGAAGATTCCCCATTTACATGAACAAATTGTAATCTATTAGATAAATATGATTCAAACCACTGCAGCGCAGTGCCTTTAATACCTATGGCATGCTCTAATCTCTGTAATAAAATTTTATGGTCAACAGTATCAAAAGCAGCACTGAGGTCTAACAGAACAAGCACAGAGATGAGTCCACTGTCTGAGGCCATAAGAAGATCATTTGTAACCTTCACTAATGCTGTTTCTGTACTATGATGTATTCTAAAACCTGACTGAAACTCTTCAAATAGACCATTCCTCTGCAGATGATCAGTTAGCTGTTTTACAACTACCCTTTCAAGAATTTTTGAGAGAAAAGGAAGGTTGGAGATTGGCCTATAATTAGCTAAGATAGCTGGGTCAAGTGATGGCTTTTTAAGTAATGGTTTAATTACTGCCACCTTAAAAACCTGTGGTACATAGCCAACTAATAAAGATAGATTGATCATATTTAAGATCGAAGCATTAATTAATGGTAGGGCTTCCTTGAGCAGCCTGGTAGGAATCCGATACGTCTTTGGGATGGTTATGAGTAATTTTTTCTCTAATAGTTAAAATTTTATTAGCAAAGAAAGTCATGAAGTCATTACTAGTTAAAGTTAAAGGAATACTCGGCTCAATAGAGCTCTGACTCTTTGTCAGCCTGGCTACAGTGCTGAAAAGAAACCTGGGGTTGTTCTTATTTTCTTCAATTAGTGATGAGTAGTAAGATGTCCTAGCTTTACGGAGGGCTTTTTTATAGAGCAACAGACTCTTTTTCCAGGCTAAGTGAAGATCTTCTAAATTAGTGAGATGCCATTTCCTCTCCAACTTACGGGTTATCTGCTTTAAGCTGCGAGTTTGTGAGTTATACCACGGAGTCAGGCACTTCTGATTTAAAGCTCTCTTTTTCAGAGGAGCTACAGCATCCAAAGTTGTCTTCAATGAGGATGTAAAACTATTGACGAGATACTCTATCTCACTTACAGAGTTTAGGTAGCTACTCTGCACTGTGTTGGTATATGGCATTAGAGAACATAAAGAAGGAATCATATCCTTAAACCTAGTTACAGCGCTTTCTGAAAGACTTCTAGTGTAATGAAACTTATTCCCCACTGCTGGGTAGTCCATCAGAGTAAATGTAAATGTTATTAAGAAATGATCAGACAGAAGGGAGTTTTCAGGGAATACTGTTAAGTCTTCAATTTCCATACCATAAGTCAGAACAAGATCTAAGATATGATTAAAGTGGTGGGTGGACTCATTTACATTTTGAGCAAAGCCAATTGAGTCTAATAATAGATTAAATGCAGTGTTGAGGCTGTCATTCTCAGCATCTGTGTGGATGTTAAAATCGCTCACTATAATTATCTGAGCTAACCATTAAGTCAGACAAAAGGTCTGAAAATTCACAGAGAAACTCACAGTAACGACCAGGTGGACGATAGATAATAACAAATTAAACTGGTTTTTGGGACTTCCAGTTTGGATGGACAAGACTAAGAGTCAAGCTTTCAAATGAATTAAAGCTCTGTCTGGGTTTTTGATTAATTAATAAGCTGGAATGGAAGATTGCTGCTAATCCTCCGCCTCGGCCCGTGCTACGAGCATTCTGGCAGTTAGTGTGACTCGGGGGTGTTGACTCATTTAAACTAACATATTCATCCTGCTGTAACCAGGTTTCTGTAAGGCAGAATAAATCAATATGTTGATCAATTATTATATCATTTACTAACAGGGACTTAGAAGAGAGAGACCTAATGTTTAATAGACCACATTTAACTGTTTTAAATCCAATCTCTAAGTTGGAACATGCCCTGCTGTTAAACAATTTCTCAGATACTCACTCAACTGAAAGCCACCAAAAGCCGCCTGGATTTTACAAATGGTTATCAACACGGAGGTGTTTTTCCTGTGGCGGGTGCGCCGCACCGGCTGCGAGCCGACACGCCAATCCGTCCGCACGTCTTACATTAAAAGAATCTCCTTTAACAGTGGAATGTCCGGATAAACTGCTGATTCCGACCTCTTCTGAAAGTTCTCTGTTCTCTCACGACGTCCTGGGTCAACAGAGGCTTAAATTTGGAGGTTTTCAGCTTGAAACAGGATGACGACGTCGCCTCGGAGCGCTGCGCAACGTCCCGCTCTGTGTGAAGTCCTTACAGCGATGGAAACAATCCAAAATCTCTCATCAGCCATTAAAATTTACACCGAAAACCAGCTGAATTTCTCGAATCGTGTCCAGTCGGATGTGCCTCACAGTTCTTGAAAAAATTTTGATCAAGCACAGCGCCAGTCTCTCAGCAACTTCTCAGACAATGAAAATCCGACGAGGGGGCTGGACCACTCCTCCCACAAGGCGTGCTCACAGGCGAATGACGTCACCGACATGTTGTGTGGGCCACTGAAGAGGAGGTACTGCTGGCCCACCACCACAAGATGGCGCCCTGCTTGAAGTGCGGGCACCTGGGGCGCAGGGCTTGGCGGCTCCGGTGTTCTTCAGCTCCGTTGGCGGTGGAAGCTGTGTGGATCCGGCTTTTCTCTCGCCAGGCGTCTTCTATCGTCGAGCCTGCCCACACGTCACCTGGTGTATGAGTGACAGTCACTGTATTGTTATTGTCTGTACATTGTTGTGTGATTCACAACATTAAATTGTTACTTTTTGGCTTATCCATTGTCCGTTCATTAACGCCCCCTGTTGTGGGTCCGTGTCACGACACTTTCACAACAGGATTTCTCGGCCAGCATCATGGATCCCGAGGGGCGTCAACCATCACTTGAACGGCCAATGGAAGAGCGAGGTGCACAGGCGCTAGCAGGAGGCGTGTTGGGTGAGCTGCAGCACATCTTAACCGCCTTTACCGCTCGGTTGGACTTAATTACCGAGCAGAGCAGTGTTCTCAATCGTAGGATGGAGGCTCTCACCGCCCAGGTGGAAGCGCGTGCTCAGGGCGCTGCTGCAGCACCTCCTCCTGCTGACCGTGTGCCAGAAACAGACATTCCGCTGGTCGTTCAACGAACCCCCCCACCTTCCCCTGAAGCATACATAAGTCCTCCGGAGCCGTACGGAGGCTGTGTGGAGACGTGCGCAGACTTCTTGATGCAGTGCTCGCTCGTCTTTTCACAGCGTCCCGTCATGTACGCAGCAGACGCCAGCCGGGTGGCTTATGTGATCAATTTGCTTCGAGGAGAGGCACGCGCCTGGGCTACGGTGCTTTGGGAGCAGAATTCACGGCTCCTAACGGTTTATACTGAGTTTGTGAGGGAGTTCCGACAGGTGTTCGACCACCCTCATAGAGGCGAGACTGCTTCAAGTGTGCTGCTGTCGATACAGCAGGGGCGTCGGAGCGCAGCGAAGTATGCAGTCGACTTCCGCATCGCGGCAGCGCAAGCCGGCTGGAATGCTGTTGCGCTCCGTGCCGCCTTTGTAAATGGACTGTCTCTGGTCCTTAAGGAGCACCTGGTGGCGAAGGACGAGCCACGGGATTTAGATGGGCTTATCGACCTGGTTATACGGTTAGACAACCGATTAACGGAACACCGACGGGAACGAGACGAGGGGCGTGGCCAGGCACAAGCCGTCCCTCTTCCTCCCGGGTCCGAAAGGAAGCCGACTTCCCCACGCTCCACTGCCAGGGCTCTCCACGTGACAACAGCTCCCCCTGCTGACGTTGCTATGGAAACGAACAGGGCCAAAAAACGATCAGATCAGAGACAAAGGAGGCTGATCCGTGGAGAGTGTTTTCTCTGCAGTTCTACCGAGCACATACAGAGAGAATGCCCCAAACGGTCAAAACAACAGCACTCGTCCTTAGAGACTGGGCTAAGGGTGGGTCATAACACCCACATGGGGAAACCCCGACGATCTGCACGAATCCCAGTCACGATCCTGAATGGGGATCAAACCCTTCACGCCCCAGCACTCGTGGACACGGGGTCGGAGGGGAATCTGCTGGATAGCAGATGGGCAAAGGAGGTTGGGCTCCCTCTAGTGGCCTTACCGTCACCATTGTCGGTGCGGGCGCTAGATGGCACCCTTCTTCCACTAATCACACACCAGACACAGCCAGTGACATTGGTGGTGTCTGGGAATCACAGGGAGGAGATTGTGTTTTATGTAACACCTTCTACCTCCCGAGTGATTTTGGGTTTTCCATGGGTGTTAAAACACAATCCCCGGATTGATTGGCTGTCTGGGGTTGTGGTTCAGTGGAGCGAAACCTGCCACCGGGAGTGTTTAAGATCCTCGGTTCCACCCGGTGTGACTGCTAAGGAGGAGGTTTCAGTCCCCCCCAATCTGACGGCGGTGCCGGCCGAGTACCACGACCTTGCTGACGTCTTCAGCAAGGATCTGGCCCTCACGCTGCCCCCGCCCCGTCCGTATGATTGTGCCATTGATTTGACACCGGGCGCTGAGTACCCGTCCAGCAGGCTGTACAACCTCTCACGTCCGGAATGCGAATCAATGGAGACCTACATCCGGGACTCGTTAGCTGCCGGGTTGATCCGGAACTCCACCTCCCCGATGGGTGCTGGTTTCTTTTTTGTGGGCAAGAAGGATGGCGGACTCCGTCCATGCATTGATTACAGAGGGCTGAACGAGATCACGGTTCGCAATCGATACCCGTTACCTCTGTTGGATTCAGTGTTCACGCCCCTGCATGGAGCCCAAATTTTCACGAAATTGGATCTTAGGAATGCTTATCACCTGGTTCGGATCCGGGAGGGAGACGAGTGGAAGACGGCATTTAACACCCCGTTAGGTCACTTTGAGTACCTGGTCATGCCATTCGGCCTCACCAATGCGCCCGCGACGTTCCAAGCATTGGTTAATGACGTCTTGCGGGACTTCCTGCATTGGTTTGTCTTCGTATATCTAGACGATATACTCATCTTTTCTCCGGATCCTGAGACCCATGTCAAGCATGTACGTCAGGTCCTACAGCGGTTGTTGGAGAACCGGCTGTTTGTGAAGGGTGAGAAGTGTGAGTTCCACCGCACTTCTTTGTCCTTCTTGGGGTTCATCATCTCCTCCAACTCCGTCGCCCCTGATCCGGTCAAGGTTGCGGCAGTGAGAGATTGGCCCCAACCAACGAACCATAGGAAACTACAACAGTTCCTCGGTTTTGCAAATTTCTACCAGAGGTTCATCAAGGGCTACAGTCAGGTAGTTAGCCCCCTGACAGCCCTGACCTCCACAAAAGTCCCCTTCACCTGGTCGGATCGGTGCGAAGCCGCTTTTAGGGAGTTGAAACGCCGGTTCTCGACTGCACCGGTTCTGGTGCAGCCCGATCCCAAGCGCCAGTTTGTTGTTGAAGTGGATGCCTCTGACTCAGGGATAGCAGCCGTGCTGTCCCAGAGCGGGGAGTCCGACAATGTTCTCCATCCATGTGCCTACTTTTCCCGCAGGTTGACCCCAGCTGAACGGAACTATGACGTCGGCAATCGGGAACTTCTTGCGGTGAAGGAGGCTCTTGAGGAGTGGAGACACCTGTTGGAGGGAGCATCAGTACCATTTACGGTTTTCACGGACCATCGGAACCTGGAGTACATCCGGACCGCGAAGCGTCTGAACCCCAGGCAAGCCCGCTGGTCGCTGTTCTTCGGGCGTTTTGACTTCCGGATCACCTACCGCCCCGGGACAAAGAGCCAACGATCTGACGCCCTGTCCCGGGTGCACGAAGAGGAGGTCAAGACCGAGCTGGCAGACCCCCCTAAATCCATCATCCCCGAGTCCACTGTCGTGGCCGCCCTTACCTGGGACGTGGAGAAGACCGTCCGGGAGGCCCTGACGCGGAGTCCGGACCCGAAGACAGGTCTGAAGAACAAACTGTACATCCCACCAGAGGCCAGGGCTGCGGTCCTTGACTTCTGTCATGGTTCCAAGCTCTCCTGTCACCCAGGGGTGCGAAGGACCGTGGCAGTGGTCCGGCAGCGCTTCTGGTGGGTGTCTATGGAAGCCGACGTCCGGGAGTATGTCCAGGCCTGCACCACCTGTGCCAGGGGCAAAGCCGACCATCACAAGGCCCAAGGCCTCCTCCAGCCTCTGCCTGTGCCTCGTCGCCCCTGGTCTCATATCGGCCTGGACTTTGTCATGGGCCTCCCACCGTCCCAGGGCAACACCACCATCTTAACGATAGTGGACCGGTTCTCCAAGGCGGCCCACTTCGTGGCCCTCCCGAAGCTCCTGACGGCCCAGGAGACTGCAGACCTCCTGGTCCACCACGTCGTGCGTCTGCATGGGATTCCATCAGACATTGTCTCGGATCGTGGTCCTCAGTTCTCCTCCCAGGTCTGGAGGAGTTTCTGCAGGGAACTGGGGGCCACCGTCAGTCTCTCATATGGGTACCACCCCCAGACGAACGGGCAGGCAGAGCGGACTAACCAGGAACTGGAGCAGGCCCTCCGCTGCGTGACCTCCACGCACCCGACGGCCTGGAGTGACCATCTGGCCTGGATCGAGTACACTCATAATAGCCAAGTCTCATCTGCCACCGGCCTCTCCCCGTTTGAGGTGTGTTTGGGGTACCAGCCCCCGTTGTTTCCACTGGTGGAGGGAGAGGTCGGGGTGTCCTCGGTCCAGGCCCATCTGAGGAAGTGCCGTTGGGTGTGGCGTACCGCCCGCTCTGCCCTGCTCAGAGCCCGGATGAGGGCTAAGGCCCATGCAGACCGCCGGCGTTCCCCGGCCCCTGCATACCAGCCCAGGCAGGAGGTCTGGCTATCCACTAAGGACATCCCCCTGCAGGTGGAATCCCACAAACTAAAGGACAGGTACATCGGACCATTTCCCATACTCAAAGTCCTCAGTCCGGCCGCAGTGAAGCTGAAGCTGCCAGCTTCACTGCGGATACACCCCGTGTTTCATGTGTCAAGACTCAAGCCCTGCCATACCTCACCACTGTGTGCCCCGGGACCAGCGCCGCCTCCTGCCCGGATCATTGACGGGGAGCCCGCGTGGACGGTACGCCGGCTCCTGGACGTCCGTCGAAAGGGCCGGGGGTTCCAGTATCTGGTGGACTGGGAGGGTTATGGCCCCGAAGAGCGCACCTGGGTGAAGAGGAGCTTCATCCTGGACCCGGCCCTCCTGGCCGACTTCTACACCCGTCACCCGGACAAGCCTGGTCGGGCGCCAGGAGGTGCCCGTTGAGGGGGGGGGTCCTGTTGTGTGGGCCGCTGAAGAGGAGGTACTGCTGGCCCACCACCACAAGATGGCGCCCTGCTTGAAGTGCGGGCTTCAAGCACGAGAGGGCGTCGGAGCGACCAGGAGTGACAGCTGTCACTCATCATCCGTACCAGCTGTCACTCATCCACTACTCATCACCACCACCATAAAGGCCGGTCTGCAACTCCACCTCCCCACCGAGAAATCAACTACCAATCAGGTAATTTTCGCTGCTGAACAAAAACCTTGTGTAATAGTCTGAACTTCTGTTGCAGCCGTTTTCCTGTGGTGATTTCCTTATCTGTGGGATTGGCGTTTGGTGTGATCAGCGACGGCTTCGCTTCACACCCCAACCAGATAAGTGGTTAGACAGGAGCTACACGAGTGTGTGATTGGAGGTGGAGGTGCTCCCTCCTTTAGGAGGGCTTGGCGGCTCAGATGTTCTTCAGCTCCGTTGGCGGTGGAAGCTGTGTGGATCCGGCTTTTCTCTCGCCAGGCATCTTCTATCGTCGAGCCTGCCCACACGTCACCTGGTGTATGATTGACAGTCACTGTATTGTTACTGTCTGTACATCGTTGTGTGATTCACAACATTAAATTGTTACTTTTTGGCTTATCCATTGTCCGTTCATTAACGCCCCCTGTTGTGGGTCCGTGTCACGACACTTTCACAACACGACAGGCGTGAAAAAACTCATGCATGCGCACGAGGGTTCAAGCTTGGCTGATGTAATCACACGTGATTCAAATCCATATAGTTTTTTAAAAAAAATAAAACTGTCGGTTTCTTTTCTAATAGACCTCGTATATACACACATAACCATATATGGCACAATATATATTGCCGTATATTGATGCAAATAAAGTCAGACTATTACATGTAAAAATATAGTGGCCTCTTTGGTCTTGATTGCAATATATATTTTTATATTTACCAATATATACACATATATGGTCTACGCATATATTGCAATATATTCAAAAATATAAATGCAGAATCTCATATATGGAAATATATTGATAAATGTATTGCATGATATTCTCTAATATACTGCAATATATTTTTGTTTCATAAGGGGGAGCAGGGAGACAACTAAGTGTGTCAGGAATGTGGCTCTCGAGGACCGAACTTGGCCACTCCAGGTCTAGTTGATATTTTCCACTGCTAGACCAATGTCTAGTTAAAATACTTGTCGTTAGTGATTAAAATTGTTCGACAAGACTGGGTTTTTTTTTAAATTTGCACCTTAAAATAATGAGATTATAATGACCCGCGCTGTGCCGCTCACAGTCACACCCACACATAGAGATGTGTACCCACACCACTGACTTCATGAATGAAATTCGGTCAATAAAGGATACTTGTGTAAAAATATAATATGTATATAAATGTATTATAATGTTTTTAGGAGCTGCGCTGCACTGAACAGCAGCTGCAGCAGGACGCCTCAGCTCAGCAGCTTGAACAGCGCAGATCCGTGTCACTTTCAACACTAGTATTTGGGAATGTGTGTGTGTCAGAGTAAGTTTAATACTTTCCTGACATAATTTAATGTAATTTAATTTTACTGGCTCAATATCCAGGTCAAAATGACATTTTTCTGAGTGTGTTCAGTTGCGGATCTCCATTGAAAATGCATTAACATCTGGGTACTTCATCAATATTTTGCCCGGTTAGGAGATGTCATGTCGCTGTCCATGAATGGACGTTTTTGTTTCAAAGAAAAAAAAAATTATATATAGATAATATCATAAAATGCATTAGAATTGTAATCCTGCGAAGTAATCCCCATTTTTACTAAATATACCTGTAATCTGAATATGTCTTTTTTGCTGTAACTGTAGCGGAATACAGTTACCTTTTTGTTGTATCCTAATTACGTAACGCCGTTACATGTATTCCGTTACTCCCCAAGCCTGCATTTAAAAGACATGCTGGTTAGGTGAATTGGAAGCGTCGTAATTGCCCAGATCTCCCTTGCAAGAGGGATCGTGATCTCAATGGGACTATCCTGGTTAAATAAAGGTTAAATTAAAATTAAATAAACATTCATTTGAAGCAATAATGTTTAACAGGCTCAAATATAAACTCTAAAATGAAAATGAAATCACAAGATTTGCTGTCTAGCTTTAGTCATAAATCAGATATACAATGACTGGTTATTTCATTGGGGGAGGTGATCCAATGAAAGGCTCATTAAAAGTCTGCTAACGAGTCTTTCATTGGATTCAGGTGTGTTGGAGCAGGGAGACAACTAAGAGTGTCAGGAAGGTGGCTCTTGAGGACCGAACTTGGCCACCCCTGGTCTAGTGGTTAAGTGTTGGGCTTCAGATCAAGGATCCTCGGCTCAAAACCCGGCCACACTGGAAAATTGCGAAGGGCCTTTGGGCAAGGTCCTGAACCCCCTAGTTCAGGGGTATTCAACTCCAGTCCTCGAGGACTGGTGCCCTGCACCTTTTAGGTGTGTCCCTGGTCTAACACATCTGAATCAAATGGCTGAATTACCTCCTCAGTATGCAGTCAAGTTCTTCAGAGTGCTGCTAATGACCTCATTAATTGAATCAGGTGTGTTAAAGCAGTAACACATCAAAAAGTTACAGATCACTGGCCCTCGAGGACTGGTGTTGAATACCCCTGCCCTAGTTGTTCCTGGTGTGTAGTGAGCGACTTGCATGCATGTGTATGTGTGTGTGAGAATGCAAGGCATAATTGTAAAGTGCTTTGAGCTTCTGATGCGGATGGAAAAGTGCTAGATAAATGCAGTCCAATTTACCATTGGGGGTAAAAGGACAAAGCAGTTGTTCCCTGTGATTTTGAGTAAAACATTTTAAATGGATTAAATAGAAACTTGTGATCTCTGAATAATGTTAGCCAAGAGTTTGCTCTCTAGGCGTAATATGTTACTGGATATAATATGGAAGTGTTCATTGGGGTATATGATTAAAACAAGCTTTTCTGGCTGCTTTAAGTAAAAATCCCCATTGAATCAAATTAAAACACGTGGTCTAAAGGAAAAACAATTTTATTTGAATAGCGTTGTAGTCAGAAGCTTGAAATCAGGTCAGTTAGGGTAAAGGAAGCCATGAATATGAAAATGATGAGGGATCTGGGGTTAGACATGTACAGTTGTGGTGGGCATGAATGCCATGGTGATTTTGGACTTTTAATGATTTCTTTGAACTGTTCTTTTGCCAGGGTGGAATGATTGTACAGCATACATCATTAATGACTCTAAAAACAAGAATTGGGTGCACAAGTTTGAACTGATTTTAGATCTTCTCTAATCAGCACAGGGTAAGAATTATATATACATGCTGAAAAATTTTCAGATGTGGTGCTGAAGGTTCTACATGTCTGTTAGCATGATGGGGCCAAGGCCTATTAGCTCCTTGTTTGTGATCATAATTGACTACAATTGGTAGTTTGCCAGCATAAAAAGGACATGTTTGACAGGTAACCAATAGTCAGAACAATGTGAAAGCCCAAGGAACTCAGTGAAGATCTTAGAGGGAGAATTGCAGATTTACACAAGTTGGGACGATCTCTTTGGGCCATTTCTAAACAAGTGCAGACTCTAAGATCATCGGTTTGTGGTATGTAAGCGGATCATGGTACGTAAGTACAAGTTAGTCGGATGTGGCACCACCTTCCCAAGGTCTGGAAAAAGACCCAAACTGTTGCCCTCAGATGAGAGGAAATTGGTTTGGATGTTCAGAAACAATCCAGGAGCCACCACAGCTCAGGCCTGCCATGAACTGGAAGCTACTAGAACAGTGTCTCTGTCCACAATGAAGCGAGATATACATCACCATGGACTGAGAGGGTGCTGACGAAGAAAGAAGCCCCTGCTCTAAAATCAACACCTTCAAGCTACACTGAAATTTGCAGCTGCCCACATGGAAAATGCTTTCTGGAGAAAGGTTTAATGGTCAGAAGAGACAAAGATTGAGCTATTTGGCCACAAAGACAAGAGGTATGTTCGGATGAGTAAAGCTGAGGTTTTTAAGCCAAAGAATACTGTACCAACTGCCAAGCGTGGTGGTTGTAGCATCATGCTCTGGGGCTGTTTTGCTACCAGTAGTACTGCTGCATTGCACAAAATGGATGGAATAATGAATCAGAAGGACTATCTCCAAGTTCACCAATGTCACCTCAAATCAACAGCTAGATGGTTGAAACTTAATTGGGTGTTCCAACAGGACAATGATCCCAAAGACACACCAAAATTGGCTGTGGGTTGGATGAAGCAGGCTAACATTAAACTTCTGTAATGGTCTTCCGAAAGCCCCATTCTCACCCCATTGAAAATTTGTGGATTACGCTTAGATGCAGGGTCTGTGCTTGGAAACCAACCAATTTAAATGAACTCTATTCTGCTAAGAGGAGCAGTCAAACATCCAACCAGAATTATTCAAGAAGCTTGTTGATGGCTACCAAAAGTGTCTGGTCAAGGTTCAGCTTCCTAACAGACATTTAAACAAATATTATTGGGGGTGGAAGTGCCTTGAGGCAACTCTGTTGTGATTTGGTGCTATATAAATAAAAATAAATTGAAATTGAAATTGTGCATGTGTATATTTCAGCCTGTATGTATAATTTTAACCCTGTGTGAATTAGAGAAGATCCAAAAATAAATTTGAAGCTGTGCACCAAGTTCTTGTTTTTTTTAAATACAATCATTCCACCCTGACAAAAGAACAGTTCAAAGACATCTTTAAATGCTCAGAATTACCATGAAATTCATGCTCATGTGCTGATGTCATGACAACTCCAGAGTCTCCTTTGTAGCACACCATAGGCCTTTATGACATAGTTGATGTTTATAATGGTGCTGTCCAAGTAAGTGAAGGACTCTGTGGTCTTCAATGATTCATCATTAATTATAATCATCTCTGGCAATTCAGTGGACATTGGAGGAGGCTGATAGACCAGCTCGGTCTTAGACATGTTGATCTTTAAATCAAACATATCATCTGCAGAGGAGAAATGGTCAACAATCTGTTGCATTTCAACAGCATTGCTGGCCACAAGGGTGGAATCATCAGCATAGAGCAGTTTTCTGATGCACATCTCCTGTGTTTTTGTGTGGGCCAATTTGAACAGTTTGCCATAGATTCTTGTGTAGTTGAACACACCCTTGTTGTGCCCTTCTTTCATAGTATCCAGCACAGCTGTGAGGTAGAGGGAGAAAAGAGTTGGAGCCAGCATGCATCCTTGCTTCACACCATGGCTGACCACAAAGGCATCACTGGGTTCACCATCAACTGAGACTTGTGCCATTCCATAGTGAAACTGCTTGATGATGTTAACAAGCTTGTCAGGGCATCCATATGTTTTGAAGACCTTCCAGAGGGTTGTACAATCAATGGTGTCAAATGCCTTTGTGAAGTCAACAAAGACTACATACAATGGTTGGTGCTACTCTGCAGCCTTCTCTTAGAGCTGCTGCAGAATGAAGATGATGTCAGAAGTGGAACAGCCAGCCTGGAATCGACATTGACATTCAGGGAGAACTTCTTCTGAAATTATTTTCAGTCTGTTCAAGCTAATTTTGGCAAGAACTTTGCCAGCTATAGCCAGTAGTGATATTCAACCCTGGTTTCCACATTCTACATGACTGCCCTTTCTCTTACAGATGGTGAGAAAGTATCTTGAATGTCTTGGGGCACAATACCAGGGAGTAGGCATCTCTTGAACAGGTGTAATAGAGCTCTGCAAAACTTTTCTCCACCATATTTGAGGATATCTGAGGGTATACCATCCAGACTAGGTGCTTTGCCATTTGCTGATGACTTCATAGCTTTCTTGAATTCCTCCATACTGATTTCCCCGAATAGCTCATTCCTTGTAGGCTTCCTCTTCAGCTATTGACATGTGTCTGGGTGTGCAGATCCTTCTTGGTTTAGCAAGATATTGAAGTGTTCCTTCCATCTGGCCTTGATGTCTTGAAGGTCTGTGAGCAGCTTACTATCATCCACAGACTTTGCTGGGGCAACAGCATTGCTGTTGGGTCCATAAATGGCTTTCAGCTGGGCAAACAGTCCCCAACAGTTATGGTTGTCAGCCATATGCTACAGTTCTTCTGCTTTCCTCTGCCACCAATCATTCTTAAGAGCTCTCACTACCTTCTGCATCTTAGCCTTGACTTCAGCAAGTGCAATCTTGCTCCTCTCCTGTAAATGCTGATAATGCTTGTTCCTCTTCTTTTCTAGGAGCCTCTCAGTTTAATTACCATGCTCCCAGTACCAATCAGGAGTCTTTCTTTGGGGCTGACCTAAAATTTCCTTACTTACAGGGTACACCACTTTCCTCAGGGCTTTCCAAAGCTGCTCTACCTCCTCCTCTCCAGCTGGCTGAACACTCTCCACTGCAGCTTCTATCACTCTCACCAGTTCATGACAGTGCTCGGAGTCTGTCTGCTTGCTAATGTCCAGTTTCTTAGTATTGGCACTTACAGAGGTTTTCCTGCAAGGCAAAGTGATCTTCATTCTGAGTTGACACATCACAAGGTAGTGATCAGTACAACACTCTGGTCCATGCATTGCTTTTGTACAGAGTACAAGTAATCTGACTTTCTCATGAAGACATAGTCAAGCAAGTGGTAGTGACCTGATCGTGGGTGCTTCAAAGTAAAATAGTTCTTTTCAGGCTGGTAGAAAAACCTGTTAGTAATGCTGAGCTCTAGTTGTGCACATACATTCAGCAGGTGCACCGCATTGGAGTTTTCTTTCTTCTTGCCAAACTTACCAATGATGCCCGTGTATGTTTCCAAGTCTGTCCCGACACAAGTGTTTAAGTTGCCTTGTATTAAGAGCTGTCTTCTCTGGGGACCTTGAGCACAGCATGAGTGAGCTCTTGGTAGAAGACCTCTTTCTCCTCATCAGTGTAAGTCATTGTGGGGGCATACACATTCATCAGAGTTAAATATTGTCCTTTCTCAATAGGGGCTGTCATAAACATGAGTCTGGGTGAGATCGCAGTGGGAAGTGATGTTAACTTCGTGGCAATTGTTGGTATGAACTGCAAAGGCAACTCCAGTTTCTCTAGGTCCTGCGGTCTTACCAACCCAGAAGAAGGAACTGCAGTTCCCTTGCAGTCAGCACAGTCCTACGTTTTGGATGGTTGACGCTATCTAGCGTAGTTCACACGTTCTGTGTTGCAACAGTTAGTTCCTTCATCTTACAGTTTCTACTGCTTCAAGTGAATCCTGCTGACCATGGTTAGCCAGCTAGGTTTGATCTGAGCACACTTTCTTTCCCCACGTTTTCTGGGGGCTTCCCTTTCTAGGGCAGGCAGTGCTATCCCCAAAGAGAGCATTTTTGGAATCAGCCAGGCAATTAGGGACAAAGCCTTGCAGTGGGAGATCGAATTTAGTGAAGGAAAAAATAAACTAAAGGCCTCTGAGTAATTTTAGCCCAAATGGTGCCAAATCTCAATGCACAACCTCAACTGGATCTACTGTGATGACCTCAAGCAACTGGGGCACCACTGTAATTTTTCTGTTTCAGTCTGAGTTCCAGCACTTGTATCTTCTAATAATTGCACAGTACCAACATTAATACTGTATGACTACTGGTTCCTGAAGTATTGTACAACATCTATAGAAGCACACATTCTTAGACAGACAGGCAAAATTTTCTTTCAGTTTTGAATTTCTCTTTAAACTAGTCTGATCAATTTCACAGTCACTACATTATTTAGTACACCTGAAATCATGGTGTTGTGCATGTGACCTGTATATCTTTTTGATTTTCAGTTGAAGCCAAATGTTTGTTTTGTTGTCGTACATGAATACCAAAGTAGTCTGTTCATTCCCATGAGAGATTCCTCAAATATTTTGTCGTCTTTCTCGTTTTTCATGCAAGCTGAGCTGTCTGAAGGCCACAATCTGTCCTTCCATTCTTATCAAACTTCGTATCATTCATCTCTTCTCCGTTAATTCACTTTTCCCTAAATAGGCATCAATCCCCTTTACCAAATTAACCGTGGCAGCTTCTATTATTGGACCAGCCAGTGTATAGTAAACTTTAACCTCTTTTATTAATTTGACATTGTGGCTTTTTCTATCAACCTTATGCACTTGTAGTATAATCTGGTATGCATATGTCCAGTTAATGATTTTATCAGTGGAGAAGCGTTTATTAATATTATTATCTACCTTACGTCTTCATAATTGCAAAGAGGATTAGGCTAATGGTAACTTTCACTTGATTAGGCTGCATAGCTTAAACATCTGAAGAGATATGAAGGACTTATGAATATCTGAAGCACTTTATATCCTTCTGAAAACCCACAGGTAATTAAATTTATAGAACTTTGAGTAATTGCTGTGAAAAAGTTTTTCCTCTCCATAAACTGGGCCATTTAAAGAGTTTATTATTCAGAGAAGTTCTGAAGAATGTTCTGAAGCGCAGGGCTATTTGGTGCTAACAGTACCACAGGGATAACTTGTCAAGAATCCAAGAATAAAAAAGTATACTTGCAAGCATCCTTTTATGTTTGAAACTGTGAGGTTGTGTCGTCAGACACTGTGGCTGAGTTTTTGAGTGCCATGCAGTTCAGTGGGGCTTTGAAAGACACAGACCCAACAGAACTCAGGCCAATCTGAATTGGGTCTTCTCATTTCAAGCAAACATCTGTGGTGACCAAAGAAAATCCAAGAAGGAGCAGGTCTACAGAAAAACAAAAGCATTCTGAAAACCCTTGCCTGTCCTCCCCCACCCAACTCCATCTCTGCAAGGCACCAGGCTTTCATTCACAGTCAGTTCTGCCTTTGTGACTTGTATTGGATCTCAGTTCCCTCAGTCAAAGGAAACAATTATTGCTGCATCCCATCCACTATAAACACCGAGCACAATCAGAATGAACTATCTGTGTTTGTCTGAGCTTTAAACCATGAGTTTGTCAATCTTGCCTTGAGCTACTCATCCTTAATATGAATTTGTGACAGGCAGAAGTATACCAAAATAAATTATTATTATTTATTTACTTTATTTATTTACTTATTTCTTACTTAATACACTTGGCCACTTAACTATATGTGTACATCTGCGTTTAGATGATTCTGACCTGAAACACCCTGGATACAAAGGCTTTGCGTGTCAGTGAGCTGCTCAGTTGCCTTATATTGCAGCAATGAGGATTGCTGTTGGAGAAACAGTGCACTTTCAGGCAAAGACATAAACTCAGTCTTCCTTTTTGCATAGCTGCTCCCCGGCGGTGTAGGCGGGAAGTGACTGGCATTACCCAACTATGCACTCCACACTTGGCACATCAGAGGTGCAGATGTCATTAAAAAATGCAAAAGCCTAAAGGGGGTGAGTATTTTTTTCTTTTTCAACTAGTTCATTTCAAGTCATGGCCTCGCCTTAAATCTAAAAGCCTGATGGTTTCATTTTCGACATACGGAGGCGCTAACACACAACCCAGCTGCGCTATAATAGAGCACTACTGTACAGTTTCCCTCCTCCTTATCTTTGCATATGTCTCCTCAGAGACTACTACAGAGCTACATCAAAAATCTTGCAAATGTAGTAAACAGGGTTGCAAAAACCATAAACGTGCTGATTCCTAGACTTCAGGACAATGTTTGTTCTCAGTGGACAACAACTGTGAAGATGCATATTATTCAAGGAGGTACGCAGCTTCTTCTGTATCCTTCTGCAGCCACTGATATCTCTCTGTTCTCAATCCAACTGCAAGTCTGCAGTAAAAATGTAAAATTCATTTATTGGATATTCTTCAATAATGAACATGTCACATTCTCCAGGAGTTGTCATCTTGCATTCGTTGTTGACTGTACAAGAGGGGCAACGGTCTTTGTTTTCACACCATTATTTCTGCATTCATATATTCTGCACACACAAGACAGAAGCCCACATAAATGCCTTAAAAAATGTAATATGTTCCGCTGTGGCGACAAAACAAGTACAGTGAGGCAAATAAGTATTTGATCCAATGTCGATTTTGCAAGTTTTCCCACCTACAAAGAATGGAGAGGTCTGTAATTTTTATCGTAGGTACACTTCCACTGTGAGAGACAGAATCTAAAAAAAAAAAAAAAAAAAAAAAAAATCAGAAAACTTAATACTTGGTAAACCTTTGTTTGCAATTACAGTGGTCAGACGTTTCCCGTAGTTGTTGACCAAGTTTGCACGCTGCAGCAGGGATTTTGCTCCACTGCTCCATACAGATTTTCCCCAGATCTTTCAGTTTTCGAGTTTCAATTTTCGACAAAGATTTTCTATTGGGTTCAAGTCTGGCCACTCCAGGACCTTGAAATGCTTCTTATGGAGCCCCTCCTTAGTTGCCCTGGCTGTGTGTTTGGGGTCATTGTCATGCTGGAAGACCCAGTCACAACCCATCTTCAATGCTCTTACTGAGGGAAGGAAGTTGTTTGCCAAAATCTCGTAATGCATGACCCCATCCATCCTCCCTTCAGGATGCTACAATTGTCCTGTCCCCTTTGCAGAAAAGCACCCCCAAAAATGATGTTTCCATCTCCATGCTTCACGGTTGGGATGGTGTTCTTGGGGTTGTTCTCATCCTCCAAACATGGCGAGTGGAGTTGATACCAAAAAGCTCTATTTTGGTCTCATTTGACCACATGACCTTCTCCCATGCCTCCTTTGGATAATACAGATGGTCACTGGTGAACTTCAAACAGGCCTGAACATGTGCTGGCTTAAGCAGGGGGACCTTGCTGCCCTGCAGGATTTTAAACCATGTCAGCATCATGTGTTACTCATGTAATCTTTGTGACTGTGGTCCCATCTCTCTTCAGGTCATTGACCAGGTCCTCCCATGTAGTTCTGGGCTTTCTCAGAATCATCCTTACCCCATGAGGTGAGATCTTGCATGGAATCCAAGACCGAGGGAGACTGACAGTCATCTTATGTTTCTTCCACTTTCTAATAAATAATCATAACAGTTGTTGCCTTCTCACCAAGCTGCTTGCCTGTTGTCCTGTAGCCCATCCCAGCCTTGTGCAGGTCTACAGTTTTGTCCTGGTGTCCTTTGACAGTTCTTTGGTCTTGGCCATGGTGGATAGGTTGGAGTGTGATTGATTGAGTGTGTGGACAGGTGTCTTTTATACAAGGTAACGAGTTCAAACAGGTGCAATTAATACAGGTAAAGAGTGCAGAATAGAATAGGGCTTCTTAAAGAAAATTAACAGGTCTGTAAGAGACAGAATTCTTGCTGGTTGGTAGGTGATCAAATACTTATTTCATGCAATAAAATGCAAATAAATTATTTAAAAATCATACAATGTGATTTTCTGAATTTTATTTTTAGATTCTGTCTCTCACAGTTGAAGTGTACCTACGATAAAAATTACAGACCTCTCCATTCTTTGTAGGTAGGAAAACTTGCAAAATTGACAGTGGATCAAATACTATTTGCCCCACTGTATGGCAGATGTGAGAGCCCATTCTCGAAAACGTTTGGATTAATTTCAGCAGCATACATAACACATGGATGCAGAAGCATGCAAACAATGTTTGTGTAACCTGTGTCACACCTTGACGATATAGCCAGCATATGCCGGCTGCATTAAAAGTGCAGGCATACGCTGGCGTACATCTAATGAGTTATGGCTAAGTTTTGTATACGTTAAGAGCACGTTGAATCACGCTGGTATACATCGTAATCCGGTGAGTACATTGAAAACTTTTGGGCATGCACAATATTTTTGACATATGCCAGCGTATGACTCATATGTCCCACATACATGTCCCATAGGTTGTAGGTAAGTTATGCGATTGTTGACACGTTTCTTGTAAGTTACACAAAAGTCGTGATGAAAATAAATCCCATGATCCACCAAGACAAAAATAATCCATCCATTTTCTTCTGCTTTATCCGGAGTCGGGTTGTGGGGGCAGCAGCTCAAGCAAAGCCGCCCAGACCTCCTGATCCACACACACCTCCCCCAGCTCCTCTGGGGGAACCCCAAGGCATTCCCAAGCCAGCCGAGAGACACAGTCCCTCCAGCGTGTCCTGGGTCTTCCCCGGGGCCTCCTCCCGATGGGACATGCCCGGAACACCTCTCCAGCGAGGCATCCAGGGGACATCCGGAAAAGATGCCCGAGCCACCTCAACTGGCTCCTTTCAATGTGGAGGAGCAGCGGCTCGACTCCGAGCTCCTCCCGAGTGACTAAGCTCCTCACCCTATCTCTAAGGGAGCGCCCAGCAACCCTGCGGAGGAAACTCATCTTGGCTGCTTGTATTCGCGATCTCGTTCTTTCGGTCATGAGCCAAATCTCATGACCATAGGTGAGGATCGGAACGTAGATCGATTGGTAAATCGAGAGCTTTGCCCCCCTACTCAGCTCTCTCTTCACCACGACGGTCCGATACAGCGACCGCATCACTGCAGATGCTGCACTGTTCCGTCTGTCGATCTCACGCTCCATCCGTCCCTCACTTGTGAACAAGACCCCGAGATACTTAAACTCCTCCACTTGAGGCAAGGACACTCCATCGACCTGAAGAGGGCAAAGCACCTTTTTCCAGTCGAGAACCATGGCCTCGGATTTGGAGGTGCTGATTTTCATCCCGGATGCCTCACACTCGGCTGCAAACCACCCCAGTGCACGCTGAAGGTCCTGATTTTCAAAGCCAACAGAACCACATCGTCCGCAAACAGCAGAGACGAGATTCTGTGGTATAAAAGAAAATTTAAAAAAGTTAAATTACTGTTTGGCCTCCACGTGGAGAGGAGAGGTTGCAAGACAGCGTACACATGCTGGATGACGTGCTAATCAGTATTTACGTGTTCTGCTGGCCAAACAGGGTTCTGATGATAGTGGAAATGCAAATCAAGGCAGACTTAACTGTTCCGATCCATACCATACCATGCAGTACCAACCCCAACCCCTCGGTGGAAACAGGGCTGTCAGCACATGCTGACTAAATCATCATGGTGTGTCAGTTGCATAAGTTATTTGACATATCCAGCATAGTCGGCACATTTTTCATACATCGTGTACGCTGGCTAAATCATCAAGGTGTGACAGGGCCCTACATTTGTTCCTATGCTTATATGTGCAAATATACATTATCCAGCTTTAATGCAGATGCCTCTCAGTGTGTATAATGCAGAGGTTCTCTTCACTCAGAGGAACGTAGGTGACAGACCACTGAAGAGCAACAGATTGTTTCTGGCTCAACAAAATGTTCACACATAGATTTTCTTTCTGTCTGAGGAAGGAACAAAACCCATGACATAGAAAGCAACAATGTATGATCAACAATACCTCTGCTCAGGAAACTATTTGTCTCACTTTGTACAGTTTAACATGAACCGATTTTACTTATCTGTCACTGCTTATCAACTAGTCAATGAAAGACCTCTAATCTTCATTACAGAAAACTCAGCTTTCAATGATCTTATATAATAATATATTTTAAACAAATAAAACTGATTGTATTTCTAACATTATTAATATGATATTTGCATTACTAATATGCACATTCTACTGAAATGTGTGGTTGGGGAAGATTACAGATCCTGTGTGGTGAAAGCAAAAGTCATGATGCACACGAACATGTAGGAAAAGCTGTGGTCACAACCCGCCATACTTGCACGTGTGTGCAGTCTACTTGCAAAAACATGGGCTAAATTTGGAGATCTGTACGTCATAAGTACTGCCTCAGTACGAATTTAGGAGCACGCAGACACGCCATAGAGGTTTTAGTGCATGCAGAACTTTCGGTCCCTTAGTCATTTCCTAGACAGAAAAGGTGGACTTGTAGATGACTGAACTGACAGGTTTGTTGAACAGGAATGGCTGGAGACAAATGTGGGACTCGACACAGTAGCTTAGGTTCAAAGAGTCGTTTACTGAATTAATCAGTGAGGTCCGGTACACAGAGAGGCAGTCCAAAAACAGCAAACAGATTAAAATCATGAGGCGAGTGGCATGGTCGAGATAAACAGGCAGGTGGTTAAAACACAACGTGGCAGCAGGACTTGAATAATACAAAGTAACGGAGCTAGAAGCGGTGGCACAAGGCATAACAATCAGGCAACTTATCAGTGCAACCAGTGAAGCTTAAATACACCAAGTAATGAGCTACAGATTGGAAACACCTGTGGAAAGAACCAGAACAGGGTGTGGCCTAGACAGAGTGTGACGCCCCCCACCAAGCACCAAGCGAGACAGACAAGAGAAATAGGGAAAGATAAAGCCCAAGCAGGAAACACCCAGCAAGAGAAGTCACAAATACAGCACAAACCAACATCCCCTAAATCAGACCATTCCAACAATGCAGGAACTACACCGAAAAGAAACAGAACCCCAAACTAGGCACAGCCGAAAACCGAATGACACACAGTATATGACAGGAACCTCCACCTAACGGCCGGCACCTAGTGTTCCAGGGGAGGCAAGATGCCGAGCATGGAAGTCCGCAGTCAGGTCTGGGTCCAGGATGAAGCGGGTGGGGACCCAGGAATGTTCCTCCGGCCCGTACCCATCCCAGTCCACCACATACTGCATCCCCCACTCACATGCCGCCGAGACCCCAAGAGGCGCCGCACCAAAAGACCGGCCCACCGTCCACGAACTGTCCACTTTCCACCACATTGTCACTTTTTCTTTGCATTTTCACCTTGTTTCTGTGCAATTTGCCCAAAATCTCAGAGAAAGTATTCTGTTTCTGTCCCTGGAAATAGAGAAATTACATCATATGCTTCATATTTTACCCCTTTAGCGCCCGCCCTCAAACAAGACTGTGTTGCCCAGTTGACAGCATTTGAAACTAGTCTCTCTGATGGAACTGAGATGGACAGGCAGCAAAACATCATTTTTCCAAGCTGGGAAATGTTTGGAGCGCATGAACGATCCTGCTTCCTTCAGTCTACATTACTTAAGCAGTTAATTTGAAACAGATTATTTTTGTTGATGATTTACCCTTAAACTTTAGGAAATCATGCTATCTGAATTATCCAACTAGCTGATGAGAAGAAAACAAGTCCATTATTAAAACACATACACATACGAGGTCTGTTAGAAAAGTTTCCGACCTTTTTATTTTTTGCAAAAACTATATGGATTTGAATCAAGTGTGATTGCATCAGCCAAGCTTGAACCTTCATGCGCATGTGTGAGTTTTTTTCACGCCTGTTGGTTGCGTCATTCGCCTGTGTCCACGCTTTGTGGGAGGAGTGGTCCAGCCCCCTCAGCGGATTTTTATTGTCAGGAAAATGGCTGAGCGACTGCCGCTTTGCTGCATCAAAATTTTTTCAGAAACTGTGAGAGACAGTCAGGTGGAAACCATTCGGAAAATTCAGATAGCTTTTGGTGAAGATCTTATGGGCATCACACAGATTAAGGAGCATTACAACTGGATTAAAGATGGCCCACAGCGGCTGAGGTCGCGCCGTGCTTCGAGCGGCCATCGACAGGCTGAAATGACCAGATCATTTCCAAACTGAATGGTGTGTTGATCCGGGACGTCGTCTGACTACCAGAGAAATGGCAAGAGAGGTGGACATAGCACTTTTTCGGCACATTACACTGTTACAGGAGATTTTGTAATGAAAGATGTGCAGCGGAATTCGCGCGTCAGGACAGAGCCGCGTAATGGCGCAGAACAAAAAGCACCTCCGTGTTGGAAGTCTCACGGGACATGCCCAGCTCTTCCACCATTCGGAAGATTCAGACGGCTGTGGGTGGCTTTTCAGTCGAGTGAGTATCCTAGAAACTGTCGAAGATCTGGGCATGTCACATGTCCTGTGAGACCAACACGGAGGTGCTTTCGTTCCGCACCATTAGCAGCTCCGTGGCAAATTCCTCCGCTCCTGTTTTCATAACGAAATCTCCTTTAACAGTGGAATGTGCTGGAAAAGTGCTGATGTCCACCTTTTCCGCCATTTCTCTGGTAGTCAGACGACGTCCCGGATCAACACAGCATTCAGTTTGGAAATGATCTGGTTGTTTCAGCCTGTCGATCGCCGCGCCCTCTGCCATTGTGCGCCATCTTTAAACCAGCTGTAACACTCCTTAATCTGTGTGATGCCCATAAAATTGTCCCTGAAAGCCATCTGAATTTTCCAAATGGTGTCCACCTGGCTGTCTCTCACAGTTTCTGGAAAAATTTGATGCAGCGCTGCTCCAGCCGTTCAGACATTTTCCTCACAATGAAAATCCGATGGGGGGGAGGACCAGTGCTCACTCAAAGCCTGCTCACAGGCAAATGACGTAACCGACAGGCGTGAAAAAACTCACGCATGCGCACGAAGGTTCAAGCTTGGCTGATGCAATCACACATGATTCAAATCCATATGGTTTTTGCAAAAAATAAAAAGGTCGGATACTTTTCTAACAGACCTTGTACATGCACAAGTGCAAATACATACACAAGTGGATTAAAAAACTAACAAAACAAAACGAGACAGGCTTTATTTAATTTCAAACGTGGTTTTTGATGCGGGCGAAGCAGGCAGCTGCCCAGGGCGCATTTTTTTCATGACACACAGGGGGCGACACAAACACTTAAAAAAAGCAGCTACGCCGCAAAGCTGTGATCATATCTCTGTGTGGGGAATTAGCAAATTTGTGCCCCCTCCCTGCGGCTGTAGGTGCCCCTGCTTGCTGAGCTGCACAGAACAGAACCAGTGTAAGAGGTTCAGCGGTTCTTTTCTGCGGTTGTCCCCTGGGACAAACGCTCTGCTCCGCTTTCACTCTGGATGGATCATCCTGCTGTGCTTCCGTTTGTCCGCTGTTCCGCTCAGCAGGATCCTGCTGTCTGGTGGCAAAGTCCACTTAGGACACAGCACAGAACCAGAACTCTGCACCCAGAACAGGTATTTGAAAGCAAACAGATAGAGAAGAACGGGTTCAAATTTCATCAGAGAGGACAAACTGCACTCTCGTGGAAAAAAAGTTTGCAGAAGGAGAGCCTGCTTATTGAGGGTTTAGACATTGCGCTGCGTTCGCATTATGAGCTGAAGTGACTTGAATCTGACCTTGTTTTTTGTGTGCCTGCGTGATGCAGTGTACACTTTAACAAATTACAACATATACAGTGAGAAAAATAAGTATTTGAACACCTGCGACTTTGCAGGTTCTCCCACTTAGAAATCATGGACGGGTCTGAAATTTTCAGCTTAGGTGCATGTCCATTGTGAGAGACATAATCTAAAAAAAAAAAAAATTCGTAAATGACAATGATTTTTTAATAACTTATTTGTATGTTACTGCTGCAAATAAGTATTTGAACACCTACCAACCACCAAGAATTCTGGCTCACACAGACCTGTTAATTTTTCTTTAAGAAACCCTCTCATTCTGCACTCTTTACTTGTATTACCTGTATACCTAATTGCACCTGTTTGAATTTGTTACCTGTATAAAAGACACCTGTCCACACACTCAATCAATCACACTCCAACCTATCCACCATAGCCAAGACCAAAGAGCTGTCTAAGGACACCAGAGACAAAACTGTAGACCTGCACAAGGCTGGGATGGACTACAGGACAACAGGCAAGCAGCTTGGTAGAAGACAACAACTGTTATGATTATTTATTAGAAAGTGGAAGAAACACAAGATGACTGTCAATCTCCCTCAGTCTGGGATTCCATGCAAGATCTCACTTTGTGGGGTAAGGATGATTCTGAGAAAGCTCAGAACTACACAGGAGGACCTGGTCAATGACCTGAAGAGAGCTGGGACCACAGTCACAAAGATTACATTAGTAACACATGATGCTGTCATGGTTTAAAATCCTGCAGGGCAGCAAGGTCCCTCTGCTGAAGCCAGCACATGTCCAGGCCCATTTGAAGTTCACCAGTGACTATCTGGATGATCCAGAGGAGGCATGGGAGAAGGTCATGTGGTCAGATGAGACCAGAAGAGAGCTTTTTGGAATCAACTCCGCTTACCATGTTTAGAGGATGAGAACAACTCCAAGAAAACCATCCAACCGTGAAGCATGGGGGTGGAAACATCATACTCTGGGGGTGCTCTTCTGCAAAGGGGGACAGGACGACTGCACCGTATTGAAGGGAGGATAGATGGGGTCATGTATTGCGAGATTTTGGTAAACAACCTCCTTCCCTCAGTAAGAGCATTGAAGATGGGTCATGGCTGGGTCTTCCAGCATGACAATGACCCCAAACACACAGCCAGGGCAACTAAGGAGGGGCTCCGTAAGAAGCATTTCAAGGTCCTGGAGTGGCCTGGACAGTCTCCAGACCTGAATTCAATAGAAAATCTTTGGAGAGAGCTGAAACGAAACTCTAAACCTGAAAGATCTAGAGAAGATCTGTATGGAGGAGTGGACCAAAATCCCTGCTGCAGTGTGTGCAAACCTGGTGAAAAACTACAGGAAACATTTGACCTCTGTAATTGCAAACAAAGGCTACTGTACCAAATATTAACATTGATTTTCACAGATGTTCAAATACTAATTTGCAGCAGTAACATACAAATAAATTATTTAAAAAAAATCATACATTGTGATTTCCGGATTTTTTTTTTTTTTTTTTTTTAGATTATGTCTCTCACAGTGGACATGCACCTAAGATGAAAATTTCAGACCCCTCCATGATTTCTAAGTGGGAGAACTTGCAAAATCGCAAGGTGTTTAAGGTGATTCATTAACTACGGGCACTATTGGCCTTGTAAATATAATTTCCACCACACCATTGCCTTACAATATAAAGCGCCTTGGGGCAACTGTTTGTTGTGATTTGGTGCTATATACATGTGCTCTGATGTCACTGTTTATCTCCATAGAAACTACCCAAACAATCTTTCATACAAACTGTTTAAAGGGACATTACAGTGTTGTGGTGGAAATTACGGCAATAGTGTGGGACAACTACATTTTGTTTAAAAAAAATCACAACAGTTGTATGACACTGAATACCCCAATTATGTTTGATTATTTTACTGATATTTTATTCAGAGATATTTTAAAACATTAGAAAAAACATTTCTTTACCATTCATTTTTATCATTGAAGATCAAAAGTCTGGGTGTGGGACCAAGCACAAAACGGCAATATTTGCATATAATGATGCTGAAAAAAGGTGAAAAAGTCATCATAGACTACTAGAACAAATTTCTTAACACACTTTCATTGTAAAGATAACTATAAACGTGTGAAATTTCCCCTTTTTTCTGTTTTTCATACAATATGATCAAAGGACATAATAAGTGCCCTGTCGTCTAAGAATCACCCTTAAATAGACATAATAAGTGCCCGTCGTCTAAGAATCACCTTTAAATACTTATTTTCCTCACTGTATGTACTTAATCTAATTTTTTGTTAACCCTCACCACATAAATTGGTGGTTTAACAAAATATATAGCTAATTTAACAAACTGTACAATTGTATTATATTTTACAGTATATTCTGTTTAATATTTAACCCTCTGGAGCCGACGCCGTCATATACAACGGCTAAGACCAAGCTTTACTAAATTATAAATAACTTTTGAATGCCATAGAAACTTACTTTTTTTTTTTGCTGAAAAGTTAACTCTGCGGACTTCTGACCCAGCCATCTTTGTACTCCTCATAGAGCTGTGTGATGAGGTGCGCAATGTGAGTGTCCAATCGGAATTGATTCACCGTCACATGGTTTTCCAAAATCCAATCGTAGGGCAGATTTACCTCACGTGAAAAGCCAAAGATCATTTTCAGGAGTGATATGTTACTAGTTGGCCCATCTGAATAGCCCCCTGGGTGCCCCAATGAGTACATACTATTAGTACATACTCAGTGTGCCCTGTGCCATTACGCACTGCGATTAGTGAAAGCAGGAGCACATGGAGAGCCTCTGATGACAATCTCACGTGCTCAAAGAGTGTGTAACTATCAGGATTGCTCCACTAGTTTGCATGTGAATGTTACTGGATAACTCTGTTGCTTTCTCTGTGTAAAGCACTGTTTACCATATCAATGAAAACAAAACACATAGACCATTTTGTATATATTGTTCAAAATGTGCATTTGTGTTTATTGTTTGAACCTTTTTGTTGTACAGCCTTTCACACAGGACTTCAAATTACCTTTATAAAGTGTCAAAACAGTTGTTTATTATAGTTTGCTGTGTGTTTTGAATACATGTGTGGAAAATTATTTTTTCGCTTTATTTTTTCCTTGCCTATTTTTATTGTAAACCTTTATTATACTTATAAAACACAACAAAAACATACATATTCTGAAAGCACAGGTTGTCCTGAAAAAAAGAGACATAAAACTTGATTGTGGGATGCAGGGAGAGCTGTTAACAGCAATAATAAATCATTTATGCCAGGCGAGTGAACTGTCCACAAAATGCCCTCAGACCTCAAAGGGTTAAACAACTGAGGTATGCTGGGCTGGTTTACCAAACTAGATTAGGTGACTACAGCACACTGTGAATGTGCCAAATCAAATTATTTGATTTGAGATTTGACTTCCTTACTGTTTTATGAGCTGTCTGAACATCTCAAGTTTAATTTATGTGTTTTTCTTCTTACCTTCCTTTGTGTTTGTGCTCAGAGATCAGATTCAGTTCTGATTTCATTCTGCTTTCTATGTCATCACTGGTGATATGATGGCTGTGAGATCAGATAATGGTCACTTATAAACAGGAACAAATATTACAAAAACTCAGAAATGGACAGACTGTCATCACAAACTGTAACGATGAAACCAGGGCCAGAAGGAAAGTCAGCACTGCAGAATCACTGGCATCTACAGCAGGCGTCTTCATATGTCAGAAATGTCCAACAGAGGATGTAAATCTAAGATTGATCCACACAGTCAAACAAGATGATCCTTCTGGTGCTATATCATAGTCGATATGACTGACGGTTGACAACAGATAAATAAGTAAGAAAATGGTGAGACTACTTTAAACCTTTTAAAATGCAGAACTGTTTTTGGTGGTTTTACAAACATCAAGCTAAATATTTAGCTAAATGTTGAGACAAATATGCACCTTAATAAAAGAGCTAATCCTTCCTCCCAAGGCCCTGTCCCACTGGTGTTTAGGAGGATTTGCATATGGATTGCGCACAAAATTGGCCCATATTCGCCAACATCCGCAATATCCATGTAACATGCCTGTATGAGTCGGCCATCATCCGAACACGCCCGTGATCATCCGCAGAGGCACGCATGTCTGCAGGCAGGATTTTTGAGCTGTTCAAAAATCTGAATGTGGATGACATCCGCCTCACATACTCCATACATACTCAATTCATACACAATACATACTCACTCTATGCGCTGTATATCTGCCGTTAACCGCTGATATCCGCAACTGATGGGGATTTGCGGCTTGGCAGCGGACCAGGACAGTGTGTAAAACAGATATATATCGTACCCATCATGGCCACATCACAAACTAAAATATGTTCTAGCGAATGCATACAGATTGACCACGAATAAAGCGTTTTTATTACATCTCCTTTGCAGCTGATTTGCGGACAATCTGTGAATGCATAACAAACACGTCATGTAAACCCAAAATACTATATGTGGCAGAAAGCGACATACCTGCCAGTCAGTGCCGGTCCGGCTGTGTAAATCCAAAAAGACGTAGCTGCTGCAATTCAGGACTTTTATTTAACACCAACAAAAGGAAGAGCTGGTGTTAGCCACAACTCACTCAAAAAAACAAAAAACAAAAAAAAAAACACCGTCTCACACCCGGAGCAGCTTCCCCCCCTCCCGCTCCCCAAACTCATGAACAGTTAACCCTCGCATGACAAAATGAACATTAACTCTGTGATCAACTTGTCCAAGTCCAGCAAATGCTCCAGAGGCTGTATTGTTGGTGTGAATAGTGATGTCAACGGCCGAGTGAGCTTATTTTATGACCACAATGCAGATGCCGTGATAATCTCAATGTGTCGGATCAGTTTCCTCACTACATGCGTTATATAACCGTGATTGTTCATCATATATTCGCTATATATTATTAATATATCCGTAATTCATACTGGGACATTTGTTATTTTTGGCCATTTTTGTTGTGGACGACAATGAATGCCCGTAATTTGTGTACTCAATTCATGCGCAATTAATCCTCTCCCCAGTGGGACAGGGCCCTTAAAGACAGATTAATATAGCGTCTAATGACAGACATTTAGCATGTGAAGGCATGTTTATTCAAATTTGCAATTCATGGATGTTTTGTAGAAGAGTTATATTGTAGCCTGCAGTCTTTTGATGTCAATTTCAATTGCAATTTCAGGGGCACTTATACACTCAACAAAAATATAAATGCAACACTTTTGGTTTTGCTCCCATTTTGTATGAGATGAACTCAAAGATCTAAAACTTTTTCCACATACACAATATCACAATTTCCCTCAAATATTGTTCACAAACCAGTCTAATCTGTGATACTGAGCACTTCTCCTTTGCTGAGATAATCCATCCCACCTCACAGGTGTGTTATATCAAGATGCTGATTAGACACCATGATTAGTGCACAGGTGTGCCTTAGACTGCCCACAATAAAAGGCCACTCTGAAAGGTGCATGTTTATCACACAGCACAATGCCACAGATGTCGCAAGATTGGAGGGAGCGTGCAATTGGCATGCTGACAGCAGGAATGTCAACCAGAGCTGTTGCTCGTGTATTGAATGTTCATTTCTCTACCATAAGCCGTCTCCAAAGGCATTTCAGAGATTTGGCAGTACATCCAACCAGCCTCACAACGCAGACCACATGTAACCACACCAGCCCAGGACCTCCACATCCAGCATGTTCACGCTCCAAGATCGTCTGAGACCAGCCCGCTCGGACAGCTGCTGAAACAATCGGTTTGCATAACCAAAGAATTTCTGCACAAACTGGTCAGAAACCATCTCAGGGAAGCTCATCTGCATGCTCGTCGTCCTCATCGGGGTCTCGACCTGTCTCCAGTTCGTCGTCGTAACCGACTTGAGTGGGCAAATGCTCACATTCGCTGGCGTTTGGCACGTTGGAGAGGTGTTCTCTTCATGGATGAAACCCGGTTCACATTGTCCAGGGCAGATGGCAGACAGCGTGTGTGGTGTCGTGTGGGTGAGCGTTTCTCTGATGTCAATGTTGTGGATCGAGTGGCCCATGGTGGCGGTGGGATTATGGTATGGGCAGGCGTCTGTTATGGACGAAGAACACAGGTGCATTTTATTGATGGCATTTTGAATGCACAGAGATACCATGACGAGATCCTGAGGCCCATTGTTGTGCCATACATCCAAGAACATCACCTCATGTTGCAGCAGGATAATGCACGGCCCCATGTTGCAAGGATCTGTACACAATTCTTGGAAGCTGAAAATATCCCAGTTCTTGCATGGCCGGCATACTCACCGGACATGTCACCCATTGAGCATGTTTGGGATGCTCTGGACCGGCGTATACGACAGCGTGTACCAGTTCCTGCCAATATCCAGCAACTTCGCACAGCCATTGAAGAGGAGTGGACCAACATTCCACAGGCCACAATTGACAACCTGATCAACTCTATGCGAAGGAGATGTGTTGCACTGCATGAGGCAAATGGTGGTCACCCCAGATACTGACTGGTATTCCCCCCAATAAAACAAAACTGCACCTTTCAGAGTGGCCTTTTATTGTGGGCAGTCTAAGGCACACCTGTGCACTAATCATGGTGTCTAATCAGCATCTTGGTATGGTACACCTGTGAGGTGGGATGGATTATCTCAGCAAAGGAGAAGTGCTCACTATCACAGATTTAGATTGGTTTGTGAACAATATTTGAGGGAAATGGTGATATTGTGTATGTGGAAAAAGTTTTGGATCTTTGAGTTCATCTCATACAAAATGGGAGCAAAACCAAAAGTGTTGCATTTATATTTTTGTTGAGTGTAAAATACTTAAATAATATAAAATAAGAAAAAATGGCTGTTTGTGCAAAACTTTGTCTGTTTTTTTGAGGGGGGGGGGGGGGGTTTGGTGCTCGGAAGGGGTCTCGCCCGGGGAGTAATTCAGTGTAGAATCGCCACTGTTTAATTTCATAAAATTCTTTCAAGGACAAGATAAGGGGAGGCATGCTGAAGCCCTGATCAAAGGCCACAACACTCACCCACTTAGCTTGGCATTTAAATGGCAAGTGCTATTTTTGACATCTCATAAAATGGAACTAGAGAGGCATATTTGCCTTTCAGAGAGAACCAAATGAAACCTAATGTATATTGCAGAAGTAAGAGAAAATCTTTTCAGAGACATTAACATGAACAGCTTTATCTGAGAAGAGAGTCGAGTCTGCTGACATCAAATAAGAACTTTTGCACTGTGGAACTTGTTCCTGTTAACTCTGGCAGTATGTAATGTTTCATGATTAAAACTTGTTAGTGCTAAATTGGAAGAAAGAGGATGCTGAGATTTTGCTAGTTTTAGATTTTGATGAGAGTCCCTGCTGGGCTTCTCTGTCCATTATTCATATCAAACTGAACATTTATTAAAATAATAATAATAAAAAAAAAATCTTCACACATTTCTGTGTTAATTAACTCAAAACCAATATGCAAGTATAACAGAGTGGGCAGCATGGTGGACAAGTGGTTAGTGTATATTTTATTGCTTGATCTTGCAATATACTTTATATAAAGAAAACAAAGTGTAGGCTAGAGAAGTGGCCATATGAGTGAAAGGTCATAGGTTGGACCCACGACCATAATGGGCAAAACTGTGGTTGGGGAAGGTGAAGAATAACATTCATGTACTTTGTCAAAGTGTAGGTGTCCATGGAAAAAGCTTTCATTCCAAGTTGACACAAAGTTATTCCAGTGGCATCCAAGGATGCACTGAATTGACTTGGTACTGCAGACATCCAGTCATCACCTTAGATCACTGGTTAGTGTCCAAGTCTCACAGTCTTACATACCACATCACAGAGGTGGGAGTAAGTCACCATCAAATCACTCTCAAGTCATGAATCAGCAAGTCCCAAGCCAAGGCTCAAGTCATAATGACCACCAAGTGTTTGACAGCTGACTTGAGACTTGACTTGGGACTTGCAGATTGATCACTTGAGAATGACTTCGTCCCACCTCTGCCTCATCATTTCCAAGTGTCTCTCAATCTCAGGGGCAGAGGGCCCACAACCATGTATGTCACTGCCATGATAAGTGAACATTTGTTCAAGTTCAACACTTTCCCAACATGCAGATACACATCTAATGGCTGAGTTCAGGACGTCATTGAAAGCCTGAATCTTAGTCTTGATGCAAAGCAATCACAAACCCAGAAACTCCAACTTCTCACTCAGCTTCAAAGTATCCACTGATTCTGCACAGGTCACAGCAACATTCATGAAGTCAAGGTCAGTAAAACGTTTCTCCCCCAGAAAAGCAACTAAGCTGCTAGTTTTCACGATCCTACCCTACACCCAGTCCATACAAACATTGAAAAGTATAGGAGACAGGACACATGCCTGACAAACACAAGTCCAAACATCCAAAAACAAAACATTCATTCATTCATTTTCCATAACTGCGGAGCCCATTCAAGGGACACAGGGCTGGAGTCTATCCCAGTGGTCATAGGATGAGAGGCAGGGTACAACCTGGACAGGACGCCAGCCTATTGCAGGGCCACATATAGACATATCCACACTAGCACACACACCTACAGCCAATTTTTAAAGTTCCCCATATACCTAACTTGCATGTCTTTGGAAGCAGGAGGAAGCCGGAGCACCTGGACGGAACCCACGTGAACACGGGGAGAACATGCAAACTCCTTCTTGCTGTGAGACAACGGCATTAGCTATTAAGCCACCGTGCCACTCCCCCCCAAAAAGTCCATACATACTTTATCCACTTAAAAATGTTAATTCAGTGTAAAATCACATGAGGGTAGAGCGTGATGGGAGTGTTAAGGCATTATCCTCTTTGGGATGTGACAACTAGCAAAGGGGTAAATTCCTCAATCTGATCAGTATAAGGTCATAGATTCATTAGGCTACGCAGCACAGGAGGAGGTTCTGAATCTGAGTGCTGCCATCCTTTAAGGCTTAATGGAGTCTGTTAAAGCCCTTTAGCTGATAAAACCCGTGACTCTCACTCTCTCTCGCTCTTATTCTACACAAGCACAGATGAGTTAACTTGGTACCTAGTGAGCATTCATTTGTTATGAACAGCCATCCCCTGGAGACACTGGACTGATTGTGTCGACTTCTCGGCTTAGGCTTTCCTCTGACAAAGTGGGAGGTGCATGCATACTTCGTCTTCTTACACTGACAGCTCCGTGCTTCTCCATAAGTCAGCATCTTTATGGTAGAGCATCGCAAACACAGATTGTAGGGATTCACAGAAAACTCAGGACTGCCTCCTATACTTGAAACTTCACTAACTGACAGTTCAGTGTCAGGGTGTTGGTCCGAGACTGGAGATAGTTACCTTCACCTATTGTTCTCGTCACGCTCGTGTAACAGCTAAGCTCATGTCTGGCTTTCCTGGTATTCAGTGCCTTGCATTGATTGGTTCAGTAAAATGTTTCTGTGCAAGATATGCACAATAAACTGCAGCTTGAAGCCCATCCAAGCCACCCTGAGGGGTAAATTACTTTGAGTATTTGTCAGGCACCCACAATCATTCAGAGTAAATGTTTATATTACTGTCAATCGCTATAGAACCTAACAACTAAAAAATGTAACTATTATGTGAAATGTGGAAAACTGACAGGATTCACTAAAACATTGAATCATTTTTACTGGAGGTCTGTGCATGGATTATGGCATGCTAAACCTGCTATCTTCTCCTCTGAAGTGCAAATGAGTGCATAATTAGATTCCACAAGCGAGATGCAGTAAAGTGTATTACTGCACAGGGTCTGCAGAGACTGCAATAACTTGCCACAAATACTGCAAATAAGGTGATTTAAATACACAGTATCTGCACAATCATGTAAAAAATTTATATAAATGAGGGGTAGCTGATAGGATTAGACTGCAGTAGCTATTGGAACTTTGAATACTTGTATGGGAGAAGCGAAACAGAATCATGTATTATTGTGTGACACCTGGTTGTCATTAAAATGGAAGTGGGAGTACAGCAAATGCATGTGGTAAATCGGGAAGTGTTGATGCATACACGTGCAGAACACTGCACAGCTAAGATATTCAGACTTTTTTGTTTCAATAAAAATATTTTTATTTTATATAGTTTTTTATATATTTTATATTTTTTGGTAATTGTTTGGTCAAGATTACTTTTTACATAAAAAGTTAATAAATAGTTTCAGTTACATTTGTAAGAAGTAACTCTAAAGACAGAACCCAAGTATATAAAAAACAGATGTTTAGTAACGAAGATATTCAAGAAACAAATTGGTCCCCAAATGGACCCCAGAGGGACTTCTATGTAACTCCTGCTCATTATTATGCTCGTTAATTATTATGGTTTGATTTGGTTTATGGTATATGGTTTATTATCATTTTTAACCTATTTTGCTCCAATGGCAATAACTGTTGGCAAAATATATCACTGTAATTTTTGACTCAATAAAAAAATTTCAATGGTACTAATGCAGCTTTATTATTATATCTATCATTACTAGGTGACATTTGACCTAGTGACAAGCTGTGTGACTACTGGCAACAATCTGGGCACAAACGGGTAAAGATATGGAACAGTAATAGTAAAAGGTAGACACAGTTTATGTTTGCATTCTTGGTGAAATTTATTGCTTACAGATTGTCTGAACACACCTGGCACTGCCACAACATCTCCTTTCTGCATTTGCCACATGTGAACTTGTTACAATAAACACAACGCTTAGTGGCATGTTTTTTCTTGCAGAAACACTTAACCTGGCACAATGCCCTTTTCCCTGTGTCAGGTGTGGGTGGTTGCTGCTGAAGGTTTTCCTTATCCACCTCTTTGGCTGCCATATGAGACTGTGCAAGCTCTCTTGCAAGCTCCACCAAGAAGTTCATCTGTCTCTCCTTGACCCCAGTGCATGCCTGATAAAGCACATGTGCATTCAGTGCTGCAATGTCAATCAGGTTGTAAAACACAGTGACTGGCCAACGCCGTGTTCCTGAACATACAGTGTACTTAGCAGCATCTGGTCCATGACATCCACACTGCATTTCAGGCTGTTGTAGTCGGTGACTGTGTTAGGCTTTTTTTTTTTTTCTGGGTATCCCCAGTCTCCACCACACTGTGTATGCTACTGAGGATGCAGACAGTCTTTCTCCATTTGGGCGTATAAATGGTCAGTGTGGCATCAGAGGTTGAAAACACCTGTGTGCTGAATTCCTCGCGGTCCAAAGTCTTTTTGGCAGAGTCTGGAAGCTCACAGCGAATCTTGTTTACAGTGCCAAAGAGGGTGGTCTTCCGGCTGAGCAGTCGTCGTGCTAGTGACAATGAGGTAAAAAAATTGTCTGTGGTAACAGTTCTTCCTTTGTCCATAAATGGTTCCATAAGCTTCATCACCGCATTTTCCGATAGTTTTTCCCCCGCGGGCATGGGGTCTTTGCCAAGATATGGGATGATGTTGCATACATACTTGGATTTCAGGTCACATGCTACCCAGAACTTTATGCCAAACTTGTCAGGTTTTGTTGCAGTCAGACTATCCTTTGGCTCAAACTGCTGGTGACTGGTACTGGCACATTCTGATCTACTGGCTGCTTTCACATCAGGTGGCCTAATGAGTTGTAAATTACCCCAGCGGTGCCATTTGGCACCCTCCGGTAGAAAAAGGAGTAGTGAGAAAAGGCTGGTAGTGCAAGTGTTAATGAGGCGCTGTGAGTTTTTCGACTTGTTGCACAAAGACAGAGAACCAGTGGGGGGAGAAGGCTCCGCTCCGCTAACTGATCTGATGGCTCAACTGTGGCACAAAATGCGGGAGAGGAACTTTTCTTCAGCCACTACAAGGAATTAAAGTATGATTAATCCACTAAAATGAACAGGTAAGACTTTATATTAATACTGTGTGTGAATTTACACTGCAATGAGGACCGCAGCTTTCAGGAAATCAATTGACCGCATCAATTGACATATTTTGACTTAGGAGAAAGCCTATAAAAATCCATAAATTAGCTGCATCACTGTTTTAGCCGCAGTGTTTAAAGCATGTGAAAAAAGTAGCAGCTTATAGTCCAGAAATCACGGTAATAATAGCTAAACATATTTGAATGCAAACATGCCCAAATGTGTCAACGCTGGTTTTCATTCAGAACAAATGAAGATTTCAGATGCAAAACCCAGTAAGTATTTTTTTTTTAATGGAGAAAAATGCAGTTGAAAATGGAGATTTAAAGGAAACCATATTTGGAAATGCACAGACTTTCATCAGTAAAATGAAAATAGTTTGTTGAAATTCTTTCATATTTTGCACACTGATGGTCCCTTTGACAGCCAAGTACATGTTGGCCTCAACTAAAAAATTATGGTTTTGGAGATACTGGGTTTTGCATCTGAACTCTTCAATTACACAAATAAACTATTTCCTCACCAAGCAGCCACCCATCGTGCACTGTGCCATCCTCTAGCCTGTTCCCAACCCAAACCAATACATTTGCACATATGAACATCAATGGAATGACAATGTTTCCTATTAACAAAAACAAATTCATCATGTGATGGCACCTTTATAGCAGTATGTGTGCACTCAATAGGAAAACCGGCTCTCGCTGCAAATTGCACTTTAATGTTGGAATGTGATGTACCTGGATGACATTCAGATGATTCTGTCCCACACATGGCTAAGCTCAAGGTTGACTGGCAGACTCTTGACCAGTTGGACAACTCCTGCTGGAATGCCCCTGTTGCCAGGAAGTGCAGCTTGGTCAGCACCTGTGTGGGCACAAGTGCAACCCCTGGCTCCTCGCCATATTGCGCTCTGGGTGCGCACAACTCTAGTAACACTGACCTTGGTAAACAAAATCGGCTTATGAACCAATTATCGTCATTTGCAAGTAAATCCTAGCGTACCCTGAATATGTGTTGGCAGTGGAACAATAGCTGTAGAAATGTGTACATCAGTAATGCACTTGGCGTGGGGCACCGCATATTTCCATGGTCATTTCACTTTTGACATACCTGAATGTTAGCGTGGAGAAGGACGTACGCCATGTTTTTGTGCATACGCAGCCTTTGTACATGAGGCACAAGGTCTCACACAATGATACAGTTTTCAAGTAAAAAGCAAAGTAATTTAATTTTTGTGGTGCAAATTCAGCTCCTCCCTTTTTTACTCAGGGTTGCCACAGGAGATCCAAGGTGATCAGCTTGTTGATTTGGCACAAGTTTTACACTAGATGTCCTTCCTGACACAACTCCACATTACATAGGGAAATGTGGCAGGGGTGGGGTTTGAACCAGAAGCCTTCTGAACTGAAACCAAGCGCACTAAACACTTGGCCACCACAACTGCTGAGGAATTCATGAACATGGAACTGGTGATATGCTGTATGTCTCCAAATCTGTTCATCTTCATAATTTAATACAGCCAAAATACATTTTCACTCATGCTGCTTCAACTTGCCAACAAGAGACTTACCCCCTATTCCACTGAGAAGTACCTGTTGCACCATGTGGTGGTTATTATTATTCTACAGTGTTGCATAAATGTTCTGTGATTTCAGACCAAGTGTGATGCCCTCTTGAGAATATTTCATGCACTATCCCAGATTTATAGTGACATGCAAAAATTTGAAAAGCCTTGGGCTTTTACACTGTTTATTTTTATGACATCAGTTTACAATAAAAGAATTCAGGCTTCTTGAGATTTAATTTTTTTTAATGATTTAAAATCACAGTGAAAACTAATATCTACAACATGATTTAATTTATTAAAATATCAAAGCCGAAATAATGGAATACAGACATATGTTTACAGTCTCTAAAAGGGTAAGATACGTGACAATTTCCATGTCTCTGAATATGTCTTGGACTTCATGTAGACAGCCGTATAAGAAATAGATTAGTATCGTATTATACGGTGCATTCAGGAAGTATTCACAGCGCTTCACTTTTTCCACATTTTGTTATGTTACAGCCTTAGTCCAAAATGGATGAAATTCAATTTTCCCCTCAAAATTTAACACACAATACCCCATAATGACAATGTGGAATTTTTTTTTTTTTTTTTTGCAAATTTATATACATCATCCTTGAGATGTTTCTGCAGCTTAATTGGAGTCCACCTGGGGTAAATTCAGTTGATTGGACATGATTTGGAAAGACACACATCTGTCTACTTATAAGGTCCCACAGTTGATAGTGCATGTCAGAGCACAAACCAAACATGAAGTCAAAGCAATTGTCTGTAGACCTCCGAGACAGGATTGTCTCGAGGCACAAATCGGGGGAAGGGTACAAAAAAATTTCTGCTGCTTTGACGGTCCAAATGAGCACAGTGTCCTCCATCATCTCTTTATGAAAGAAGTTCAGATCCATCGGGACTTTTCCTAGAGCTGGCCACCGATCTAAATTGAGTGATCAAGGGAGAAGGGCCTTAGTCAGGGAGGTGACCCAGAACCCAATGGTCACTCTATCTGAGCTCCAGCATTCCTCTGTGGAGAGAGGAGAACCTTCCAGAAAGACAACCATCTCTGCAGCAATCCACCAATCAAGCCTATATGTTAGAATGGGCAGAAGGAAGCCACTCCTTAGTAAAAGACACATGGCAGCCCACCTGGAATTTGCTAAAAGGCACCTGAAGGACTCTCGGACCATAAGAAACAAAATTCTCTGGTCTAATGAGACAAAGATTGAACTCTTTGGCGTGAATGCCAGATGTCATGTTTAGAGGAAACAGGCACCATCCCTACAGTGAAGCATGGTCGTGACAGCATCATGCTGTAGGGATGTTTTTCAGCACCAGGAACTGGGAGACTAGTCAGGATTGAGGGAAAGATGAATGCAGCAATGTACAGAGACATCCTGGATGAAAACCTGCTCCAGAGCACACTTGACCGACAGTTCATCTTTCAGCAGGACAGTGACCCGAAGCACACAACCAAGATATCAGAGGAGTGGCTTTAGGACAACTTAGTGTATATCCTTGAGTGGCCCAGCCAGAGCCCAGACCTGAATCTGATTGAACATCTCTGGAGAGACCTGAAAATGGCTGTGCACCGATACTCCCCATTCAACCTGAAGGAGCTTGAGAGGTTCTGCAAAGAGAAATGTGCAAAACTGCCCAAAGATGGGTGCACCAAGCTTGTGGCATCATATTAAAGAAAGCTTGAGGCTGTAATTGCTGCCAAAGGTGCATCAACAAAGTATTAAGCAAAGGATGTGAATATTTATGTACATTTGATTTTTTTTGTTTGAAAAAATACATGAAAAAACATGAAACATAAAAAAATACTTTTTTCATGAAAAAACATGAAACATAAAAAAAAAAAATACTTTTTTCATGTTGTCATTATGGGGTTTTGTGTGCAGAGTTTTGAGGGGAAAAATGAATTTACTCCATTTTGGAATAAGGCTGTAACATAACAAAATGTGGGAAAGCACTGTGAATACTTTCTGGATGCACTGTGTGATAAATTAGTCTGGAGTAGACAGTTCTCAAGAAGGAGACTGTCTAAGAAATGGACTATTGATTAAAGCTACCAAGACACCCATGACAGTCCTGTTTTTTTCTTTCTTTCTTTCTTTAAACAGTCCACTGTCAAACTGGCAGTGACGTCTGTGCAAATAGAGTTTGCAGGCCTCAGACATTCCTAGGTCTAATGTGAATGGTCCCAATGATGATCTGCAGCTCTCACTCTACAGACACTTGTTCGCTCTTTTGTATGAGTAAAATATTACTAGCATACTGAAGTACTTCTCCCCTCCATCCTAATGTTACAAATAATGGAGCAGGTCTCAGTCTCATCTTATCTAAATTCTGGGGCTGTTAGCAGCGCAAAGACCTAGCTGCCGGCGATCACATTTGTATCCTGTCTGTGATTCTGTTGAGAAATAGTGTTCTGAGAGTTGTTAGTTCTGGCTGATTGATTCTGCCCTCTCTTTCTCTGTTTGAGGTGCAGTCATCAGATTCTTCTGCAGATGATCGCGAGGGATTGAGGGTCTTTTTGGTGGTTCCCTGTCTGAAGATACAGCCTGTCTGAGGAAGATTTTGGATTGAATGAATGAATACTGAAGGACAAGAACCTGGATTTTTGTTTTATTTTCTGCTTGTGTTTTGCATGTTTGAATATTCTTTGTTGTAATCTGTTCATTTGATCTTTGTTTGTTATGTGTCGGACGCAGCCCGGAGAACCGACCAGCGTTTGAAGGACCCAGTATAAAATAAGCAGAGCACGGTACAAAGGATAACAGAGTTTAATAAACATAACAGTGATGTGATAAATATAAGAGTGCGCGGTCTGGCGTGGTGGATTGCGGTGCGCTCCCAGCAGTGCTAACGGTCCGGAGCCAGAACCAGTTCGGACCCAAGGACCCCGCCGACACCCCCCAGGTGGCTGCGACAAACCGAGTCTGTGAATGAAGAAATCATCATGTGAGTCCACACTCCACACACAGAGAGACCGCTCAAAGGTGTACAAACAGCAAACACTTCCTGGCTTAATTACTAATCAGCTTCCCACCCTGCAGGCATGGAACACCCTGTTCACAAACTCACTGCAGTGGAAGCTGATTAAAATGACTAACATAACAGCTCAATATAATAAGGTGTGAGGGACACCACATTTACTGACTGTACAAATGTTAGTCACAAAACCTGACGTACCTCAGGAAGTGTGCTGACGAGCGTGAGACCTCACCCTCTCCTCTTCACAGACCATGCATCAAACCTGGACGTTCTCTGCATCCACTGATGATGAGATGGCTCTCGGACACGATCTCACCCGTCTGGTCACAAGGTCGAGTCTCTGGCAAATACACACTGTGTACTCCAGACTTAAATGCCACCATGTTCCAATCCGTGTAGATGCACCACAGCTGTGAGTCCTGACGAGCCGCACCTGATCAGCCTCAGGTGATCAGGGTGAGGTCCTGGTAACTCAGCCACACAGCCACTCAGTCCCAAATGCGCACCACCTGGAAGGAAAACCAAAAGACAGAAACAGAAGACAAACAAAAGCCGGCCAGGCACGCCAGCCACAACATTGTTGTTAGTTTAGCCAATGCAGTTGGTCACCTTCTCTGGTCTCCCTGAGGTTTCTTTTTCAAAACTGGCCTGTAGGAGCTTTCCTTTAGCAGTCTTGCATAGATGCTTGCTCAGGCGGGTTGGTAAGGTCAGTCCTTACCCTTGTGAAGTGCCTTGGGGCAATTTATGTTGTGATTTGGTGCTATTTAAATAAAACTAATTGAACTGAATTATTGTAATCTGAATGAAAAGCACTGGGGGGGCTATGCATACCCAGATAGCAAATAGATCCGGGCCGGATGTAGTCCAACATCTGGTACCAATCCTGAAAACAGATCCGGTCCAGACAGTTTTTGCACCCTGGCCCAGATTCGGCACGGCTCCGCTTTACAGTTCTGGAACAGATCCGGACCAGATCTGAACTGGATCCGCAAAACACCAACCATTTACAGACCATATCTGGCACGGATCTGGGACAGATGTGGTCCGCATCACAGCACCGTGGCAGGAACATGGGGCATAACGATAAGCAATTTTATCTGCACTCGGTAGAAACTATCCATTAGCGGTTGTAAACTCTGTACTCTGTAATCGTGATCATCACTGAGGCTTTTTTAAATGCTTATTGCAAAGCGGTTTGTTTCTTTACGACAATTAAGTTTTATAAGTCCAGGGACACTGATCTGTGTGTTATAGACACAAATCAGTTTCCTCGGATCCACGGAATTTACCCCTGTAAAACTTGTTCCTGCCACAGTGCTGTGATGCGCTCCACATCTGCCCCAGATCCGTGCCAGATATGGTCTGTAAATGGTTGGTGTTTTGCGGATCCAATTCAGATCTGGTCCGGATCTGTTCCAGAACTGTAAAGCGGAGCCGTGCCGGATCTGGGCCAGGGTGCAAAAACTGTCTGGACCGGATCTGTTTTCAGGATTGGTACCAGATGTTGGACTACATCCAGCCCGGATCTATTTGCTGTCTGGGTACCCTCTGCACACACATAACACTATGCTGTAAGACTATGGTAATCGATCCATTTTCTATACCTGCTTAAGGATCATGAGGGGCCTGGATCCATAGGGTGTGAGACAGGGAGCACCCTCGACAGGATGCCAGTCTATCTATTCGCGCTCACAGACACACCTATGACCAATTTAAAGTTTCCAGCTCACCTAACCTGCATATCTTTGAATGTGGGAGGAAGCCGGAGCACCTGGAGGGACCCACGCAAATGTAAACTACACACAGAAAGACCCCAGGTGGGAAGCAATCCCATGACCTTCTTGCTGTGAGGCAACAGTGCTAACCACTAAGCCACCATGGTGCCATGACTATGATAATGATTTAAGAGCAATAAATAAGATGGACACTGCAGGTATCCAGGATATATGCCTTTCATAGTATACGAGGTCTATTAGATAATAAACCGACCCTTTTATTTTTTTTTTAACTATATGGATTTGAATGACGTGCGATTACACCAATCATGCTTGAACCCTCGTGCGCATGCGTGAGTTTTTTCACGCGTGTCAGTGACGTCATTTCCCTGTGGGCAGGCCTTGAGTGAGATGTGGTCCCGCCCTCTCGGCTGAATTCCTTTGTTTCACACGCTGCTCGAGACAAAGCGCGTTGCTTTATCAAAATTTTTTCTGGACCTGTGAGGAATATCCGAGTGGACACTATTCGAGAAATTAAGCTGTTTTCGGTGAAAAGTTTAACGGCTGATGAGAGATTATGGGGTGTTTCTGTCGGTGTAAGGACTTCCCACGGAGCAGGACGTCGCGCAGCTCTTCCAGGCGCCGTCGTCGGCCTGTTTCGAGCTGAAAACATCCTAATTTAAGGCTTAATTCACCCAGGACGTCGTGAGAGAACAGAGAAGATTCAGAAGAGGCCGGCATGAGGACTTTATGCGGACATTCCACTGTTTAAGGACGTTTTTTAATGAAAGATGTGTGCGCAACACAGATTCGCCGAGTCGTCACGGAAACGACTCGGCGAATCTGTGTGCGCCGCGACAGGAAAAACACCTCCGTGTTGAAAACCATTGTAAAATTCAGGCGGCTTTTGATGGCTTTCAACAAGTGAGTAACTGAGAAATTGTTTAACAGCTTGGGCATGTTTCAACTTGTCCGTTAAGGTTTCCAACGGAGGTGTTTTTCCTGTCACGACCCCCCGCGGTCGGGTCCGGCCCGACATGCGACTCTGCCCACACGTTCTTTCATTACAAAATGTCCGTTAACAATGGAATGTCCGAATAAACTCCTCATGCCGACTTCTTCTGAAAGTTCTCTGTTCTCTGATGACTTACTGGGTCAACAGAGCCTGAAATGTGGAAGTTTTCAACTTGAAACGGTGAGACGCTGCCGCCTCGAAGCGCAGATCGCTGTCAGGCACCGTGGGCTGTCCTTACGGCGACACTACCAGACCAAAATCTCTCATCAGCCGTTAAAATTTTTACCAAAAACCAGCTGAATTTATCGAATGGTGTCCACTCAGTTGTGCCTTACAGTTTTGAAAAAATTTTTTCAAACAAAGCAGCAGTCTCTGAGCCATTCCTAAACAATGAAAAAAATCGACGAGAGGGTGGGCGACTCCTCACTCAAAGACTGCCCACAGGCGAATGACGTAACCGACAGGCATGAAAAACCTCTTGCATGCCCACGAGGGTTCAAGCATGTCTGATGTAATCACACGTGATTCAAATCCATATGGTTTTTGAAAAAAATAATAAGGTCGGATACTTTTCTAATAGACCTCGTATTGACATCTGATCATGAAACTCTAATGATATCATCATGAGGTTACTTATAACATGTAATGATAAATTATTAGGTGATGAATATGAGATGCAGTTCTATGGGAGAAACAGGGACACAGGGAGAACATGCAAAATCAACACCGGAAAGGACCAGTTTGGAAGCAAACCTGGAACCTTCTCTTTGTGAGGCAACAGTGCTGAACACTAAACCAGTCTGCTGTCTCCATCTGTAGCATACTAATTATATATGTTTTATTATACAAATAATGAATGTTTACGAGTTCAATAGTACAAATATTTCATGAGGTGAAAAATGGAATATCCCATTCAACGAGGCGAAGCCAAGGTTGAATGGTACGTTCCAGCTTTCACTGAATTAAATATTCGTTCCATTGAAAGAATGTAAAAACATTCATTATTTGATTTATATAACGGCTCAAACAGATCCTTGTCATTTTAATTTATAAACAACAGAAAAGGGACTTACGTTTTGGTGTTCGTCACTGGTGCTTTGACATCAACAGTCCAACACGGACTTCAAAAAGGAGTCCAAAATTGTCCGTGATAGTTCCCAAAAAAAAAAAAAAAAAAAAAAGACTTTGTGTACTTCCTCACTCCAGTGAAAAATTGCCTCAGAAATTTATCCAGGTTTTCATCCTAACAGCTCTTCATGCCTCCAGATGGCTTATGGCATAGTGGATTTGTTTTTGTGTGTGTGTGTTAGAAGAATTAGCACAGTCAATTAGCTCGTTCAAATCGTTGTCCGTCAGCAAAACAAACTCCATGTTTAGCTAAACGCCGCCCCCGCTATTGTTTGTGGGTGAGGTTCGTAGATGCAATGGTACAAAATGCATGGAACCAAATTTGCACGGTAAATGGAATGCAACAGAAATTGGGACGAATGATCCATGTCACATGACATACAAAGCACCAATATAACACTATTTAACACAATTTTTGTTCCTGGCTTCTAAGTGTTATATTTCAACTGCTTATGTCTAAAGTCTATGGAAAAATGACTACATTCAGTACAAACATTGATTTTATTTTTTTTAATGTTCTAGAAAGTTCTAAAAGTTTCTTGAAATTTCTAGATAATTCTGGAAACGTCTAGAAAATTCTGGACAGTTCTAGTAGTTAAAGAATATTCTAGAAGACTACTCAGTAGTAGTGAAGGCGAATCGAGAATATTCTTGAAAACAGACAAATTTCAAAATATCAGTGTCCTGATCACAGAAGCAAAGTTTCTGTGGAATAACAGCTATTTTCTATTTATTTAAGGCATAACAGGTTAGGAAAACACACTGTGTACCCAGGAACAAAACAAAAATAAAAATTTGTTACATAGTGTAATAGGTAATAATGATTAGCTGTCATAGAATTGACAACTAATGGTAACTTTGTTTTATTTAGTGTGTTCTTAGTGTTTGAGAAAATAACTCACAGTCAAATAGTACCCACTCTCCTTTTTCCATTTCCTCCACACTCACATACTAAGTACCACATGACAGACTCGGCCTGCTGGCTACGTAACCCTGCTGTAATTTATTCTTTTTGTGCACTTGCGTGCAGCTCCTCAAAGCACCACGCAGAAGGGATGTGGTAAGAAAATGTAAAAGGTGTCATGTAGGATACTGTGGGAAGTATTGGGCTTCTCCCGTAGCATGCACTGCACGAGCACACACCCGTATGCACTTTTCATAACTTGCCACAACTGCATTGCAGTTTCTTGTTTGCCTGTATGACACCATTGTGTCTAATTGGTGCTCACTGCTGGAATCTGGGCTCAACAACTGTGATTTTTAAAAGCCCCAGTTAGGAGCATAATGGCCAAGAATAGATCAAAAGCATGCGCTTTTCCCTCCGAGGCTTATGCAATGCGACGGTACCTCTCAGGCCCGATCCCTGAAAGTGTATAAATTTGTACTCTAAGGGGGAACAAATCCCCACCAAATGAGTACCAAAGCATGCACCTAAGTGAAATGTTCATTGAGCAGCGTGCACATCAGAGGTCATAGAACAGAGCAAAGCTTAAAAAGGCTCTGAAGTTCTCTCATGACAAAATGTGCAACTTCTCAAAGATAAATGGAACTGTTTGTCTTTTATGCAAACAACACACAGGATGCGCAGAACAAGGAGATTACAAACCTTTTAGAGCAGCGTTTGTCAGATATTTGCATCGAGCATTGCTGTATAATGATGCTTATTTGTCTGAAATAGCACATGAGACCATCTTTCTCTGCATCAAGCTTTTGTGACCTGAGATACAGTACATTAAAAAAAATATGCTCCAGAGCTGAGGGTGCCAAACAAGCTGCACATTCCATCACTTTGGTTTGTTAGCCACTTATAATAAAACATGCAGAGGAAGGTTTATGAACTGAGGGAGGCAGTTTCCCTCCTTGTCAAACGTACTGAAAAAAGTGAAATATCACTGGGCAAAGTGGCATTTGCATATTGATTTGCAGATGGAACAGAAGCTTGCTGCCCCTCTTCTTGTGAGTAGACACACAAGGAAATGTGTTGTGTGGATTTTATACATACAGTACATACATACATGTTAGTAATTAATCAATGAAAGCTTTATTTGAGAAAGAAACTTCATGCATACCAGCATCAGTCTTTATATCTACTGTCTGATCCATGATCTACTGGCAAGGCTGGGCGTTAAAGGGGTCACGTTGTGAGGGGTTTCAGTCGAAGGAGTCTGATTTCAGCCTCTGATGTGTACTCTAAAGATTTTAATGCCTTTCAGCTAGGGATCCATGAATACATTGGGACAGCACTGTAACAAAAAGCTTGATCAGTTCATTATCATCTGTAGATATGAAAATGTCTGCTGATAAAACTGTCCAGTAAAGCCCCGGTCACATGGCACTAATGAAGGATAACGAAGCCCAAATGAAACAACAAATCTGGACTTAACATTGACTTTCAGAGGCATCATTTAACCCTCGTCCAGCTTTGTTCCTGCAGCTGGCACTTTGTCACAATTTTCAAAAGTTGAAAAATGTGAATGATTCCTGACGACATCCTCAATTCATCCGTATGTTGTTTTTCTGTCTGTCTTGACTTTTCCTTATCATTTGCATAGTTCCCATAACGTCACCGTTTCGTCTGACTGTCGTCCAACTTTGTCCAACCTCCCAAGGCCGACGTCTTGCACGAAGGTTGACAATATCTGAACGGATCAATACTAGCGGAGATACGACCACTACCTTAGATGACCCTGAAACACAATCAGGATGTTCCCCAAAATAAAAACTGGCCTCATGCCAGTTATCCAAGGTGGTGTCCAAGATGGCCGCCAAAATAGGGTTTTTCAGTAAAACACCTTTAAACAACATATAAACAACTTAAATATCACAAAGATTCAATGGGAAGACCATTGCAGGTCACAGCAAACTCATTTGTGCCTAAACTAAATTCATTCATGGGTTTAAGATTCAAAATGGCATCCAACACGGTCACCAGTAGGCCCTTATCATTGAATGTAACATCCTTGTATCGCTGATGATTCGTCCATGTTTAGAACAAAAAGTAACAATAGTGGTAAAAATGTTTTATCAACTACTGTAACTATGTACGTTCCAGCCGTTTGTGGCTGGCCTGCGTGTGCACACATGTTGTTGTGAAGAGAAACAACATCTCTCACCTGTTGACAAGACAACCACATCCTGCACCTGCAAGTACTGCGGACACAAGGAAGAGGCTGGCTGCGCTTGGTCTCATACCCGTTGTCGGTCACGTCATTGTGAATGTTTTGTTTTGATTTCATTTAAAGCGTCGAAGTTGATGTTCACTTTGTTTTTCTTTCGTTAGTACAGGATCATTTGCCCACCTTTTCGCGACGATTTGTGACATTTTGACTTTTTTTGTTCCGTTCAGCTATTGCCGTGTGCCGTGTGACCAGGCCCTAAGGTGACACATTCAGACAGAATACAGGTTGTGTGTACACAACGTCAGAAAGCTGTCATGTTTTTCCAGACACAGAACTGATGAACTCCATTGTGAATTGTTGGGGAAGTGGAAATGCATTGCGGGAAATGTGGTTTGTTATAGCCAATAATGAAATAACTACTGATAATGAAAAAGCTGCTCAGTCACAATTTTGATTTTCAGTCATAATTATGAGGTACTAATAGCCCAGTCACACTGGGGGATACAACCACTTTGCAAATAATTTGTGACAAAATGTTGCAGGTGTACGCATCACATTTACTCAGCTTTGGCAGAAAAAATGGGGTTCACATGAATATTGCCGGCTGAAAAACAGTCACAGAGGGATTAGTATATGTTCAAAACCCTGTCTCTGACTCCTGTAACTGTAAAAATTGGCAACTGTGTTTCAGACTCCGCGTCGTGCATTCAAACCATGTAATGCACGGCTTCTCGTTGTTTACACACACACACACACACACACACATATATATATATATATATATATATATATATATATATATATATATATATATATATATATATATATATATAACTTCAACATCTATGAATAGTGTTTTAAACTTTGGTGCTACAAATTGCAGCAACAACACCACCAGATAGTCATAAGAAAAACAGAACTTAGCTAAATGGGTTTGTTGTTGTCAGCTCAAACTCATAATCTTCCATTCATCTTCATAGTGTACTGGGTCACAGGTGTATGGCACGACTCCTTTAATTTGTATGATATCTGGACTCAAATAGGTCTCCTGCTGACCTTTCGTGCTAACTTCAATCATCCCAGAGGCCTGAAATTCAATGAATGGTAGTGGGTGTTCAGAGTTTTGTGAGTATGTGACGATAGTGGACATTAGTGTGAAAGAGGTGGATTATTCATTTATTCTGGCCATTCAGCTAATTACAGTGGATAGCGGAGTTTTCTGAAAATTTGGAGGGGAAAGTGACTGACTATGGTAGCAGCTGACTTTAGCAAGAAGAATGAGGTGGATTATTAATTTATAACCAGCCTTTCTGCAGCTTTCGTGTTGTCTATCTGATGCACAGGTCAGAGTTTTGTATTTTATTTTATTTTTTAAAACAAGCACCCACCTGAACTGTCATGAGAGTCAATCTGGACCATCCAACCTATAGAAACATGCAGTGATTAATGACGCAAATGGCCCAATGGGGGGAAAAAGCTCATTCATCTATGTTGTGATGGGATCCATACAACTGAAGTAGAATGTTATGATTTCTGTTCAGTATAACCCAAAATGCAGACTATTCATCACATGTATCCAAAAATAAATAAATAAATAAATGTATACATTAATTTAAAGGAGTGAAAAAAAATTAGGGACATCCGTGGTGTCTCAGCAGCAAAAATGTCAGAGACCACGAATAACTGGAGTTAAAGCTGTGAAAAACCCACCATGGACAAAAATTCAATTCAATTCAATTTTTTTTTTATATAGCGCCAAATCACAACAAACAGTTGCCCCAAGGCGCTTTATATTGTAAGGCAAGGCCATACAATAATGATGTAAAACCCCAACGGTCAAAACGACCCCCTGTGAGCAAGCACTTGGCTACAGTGGGAAGGAAAAACTCCCTTTTAACAGGAAGAAACCTCCAGCAGAACCAGGCTCAGGGAGGGGCAGTCTTCTGCTGGGACTGGTTGGGGCTGAGGGAGAGAACCAGGAAAAAGACATGCTGTGGAGGGGAGCAGAGATCGATCACTAATGATTAAATGCAGAGTGGTGCATACAGAGCAAAAAGAGAAAGAAACAGTGCATCATGGGAACCCCCCAGCAGTCTACGTCTATAGCAGCATAACTAAGGGATGGTTCAGGGTCACCTGATCCAGCCCTAACTATAAGCTTTAGCAAAAAGGAAAGTTTTAAGCCTGATCTTAAAAGTAGAGAGGGTGTCTGTCTCCCTGATCTGAATTGGGAGCTGGTTCCACAGGAGAGGAGCCTGAAAGCTGAAGGCTCTGCCTCCCATTCTACCCTTACAAACCCTAGGAACTACAAGTAAGCCTGCAGTCTGAGAGCGAAGCGCTCTATTGGGGTGATATGGTACTACGAGGTCCCTAAGATAAGATGGGACCTGATTATTCAAAACCTTATAAGTAAGAAGAAGAATTTTAAATTCTATTCTAGAATTAACAGGAAGCCAATGAAGAGAGGCCAATATGGGTGAGATATGCTCTCTCCTTCTAGTCCCCGTCAGCACTCTAGCTGCAGCATTTTGAATTAACTGAAGGCTTTTTAGGGAACTTTTAGGACAACCTGATAATAATGAATTACAATAGTCCAGCCTAGAGGAAATAAATGCATGAATTAGTTTTTCAGCATCACTCTGAGACAAGACCTTTCTGATTTTAGAGATATTGCGTAAATGCAAAAAAGCAGTCCTACATATTTGTTTAATATGCGCTTTGAATGACATATCCTGATCAAAAATGACTCCAAGATTTCTCACAGTATTACTAGAGGTCAGGGTAATGCCATCCACAGTAAGGATCTGGTTAGACACCATGTTTCTAAGATTTGTGGGGCCAAGTACAATAACTTCAGTTTTATCTGAGTTTAAAAGCAGGAAATTAGAGGTCATCCATATCTTTATGTCTGTAAGACAATCCTGCAGTTTAGCTAATTGGTGTGTGTCGTCTGGCTTCATGGATAGATAAAGCTGGGTATCATCTGCGTAACAATGAAAATTTAAGCAATACCGTCTAATAATACTGCCTAAGGGAAGCATATATAAAGTGAATAAAATTGGTCCTAGCACAGAACCTTGTGAAAAATGACATCCAGCAACTAAAAAAACACTGTGGACAACTTAAAAAGTGACACACAATGAGGAGAACAGCAACAGCTGTGGTAATTGTGATGTGAAACAGCTGTGACGTCCACCAGGTGACAGGACCATGCCCCAAAACAAACAGAAACAGACCGAGAGACAGATAAGAGTGAAACCTCAAAGAACCCAGAGTGAGTAATCGAAAACAAACCATAAATAAATACCTAATACATGGCCAGTGCAGAGAATCTAAAGCAGAATTCAAAAATGGTGATAAAACAATCACAAAAATACCAGAAACCACAACAGACAAAACAGAAAAGGACAAAACGCTAAGATGAGGACAAACCATGAATCATGAGTTTTTTTTGTTTAGTCCACATTTTAAAAAGGATACACACAGGTACAAACAACAAAGATTTACACCTTAGCTGTAGGTTATGATACTTAATGCAGACAATATCAAGGAGCACAGAGCATACCTTCGGCCTGTGATGTTTCACTTAATATGTTGCAAAAAGGTTGTAATAAAACAGTTGCAGTATCTACTGGTAAACATTACAGCTGGAACAAGTTTTGTGGTGCATCCCTAGCCGCATCCACAAATGAATGGAATTTTCTAACATTGCAGCATTCTGATCATTTAGCCTATCATTCCATTAGTCTTGCATACTTTGATATTGTAAAAAAAAAAAAAAAATGCCATGCATTTATAGGTACGGAAAGAAGTAGTAAAATTGTGTGAGTGAGTGAGACAGATATATATTTTTTTGCCATTAGATATTTGATCATTCTGGGTACTTCTCAATAGATATGTAGAGTACTTGCTATGAGAAGGAATCAGAATCAGAATACTTTATTAGTCCCTTAAAGGGCAATTCATTGCAGGTATTGTTATAGTGGAGCAGATAACTGTAATAATTGTTTAATTCTGGAAACAAGCACAAAAATTGGCACACATACTCCTTAGACATTACTCTTCTGTAAAATCACGTTAGTCACCTAAATTTTCAATAGGCAGCCAGATAGGGGTCATTTGACGAATTACACAGGGGTCAAAATTTAAAAAATGCTTCAATCATATTGAAAACTATACCACAATATTTGTCTGATCACAAAGATTCCTAAAAGGTATAGTTTGTGACTGAATATTAATGAAGTTATGGGGTAAAAACAGCAGGAATGGTGACAAAGGTCCATTTCAGGTTTGCCATCTTTGAACTTGTCCAAGGTCTGTGTCCCAAGAATTTTCCCTGTGAATTTGAAGACTCTGGCAGTAATAGGACTGGACTTGTACGGAGCACAGATGGTTGGATGGACGGACACAAAGTACAGTATTTTGGCCTTGGGTAATTAGAACCATCGAAACATTTTAGTTTGTATGTAATGAGTTGAGAATATATATAAAATATTCCACTTTCTGAAATAACTGACAAAAATATTGAACATTTTCTTGAAATTCAATTGGTGCCATTGTAAAAAAAAACAAAAAACAAAACAAAAACCTAATTGGTGAGGGTGACAATAAAAGACACCCTCCCCCCACCACAAAAAAATCCACATCCATAAGCATCATTCTTTTAATACAAATAACCATTTTTCCTGCTCTGGTGAAGGAAATTGAGAAATACATTTTCACCATCTTCAGGAAGACAAACAGAAAACAGTCAAAACTTATTATGCTTGTTGATTTTATATCGTTATTTCATGTAAGGTACACCTTAAATCTCCACCCATTTAGCTCATATTTTGATTAATTCTCCTGACATTATGTAAATAAAACAGGCATATTTTATTTAATCTGCTATGAAGTATGGAAACCGTGAGATCAACTGTCAGTTCACAGATGCAACATGGAGATTTTTTTTTTAAATTGTTTTCATGCCCTTGATTTACTAACGGTCAGCCTCACATAAGGGTCAACGACACACCTGCAAATTGCATGCCCTTATTTGTTGACCCGATTCAAAGCCTGACAACTTTATCAGCCAACAACAGCGACATGACCTGAATGTGTAACATCACATGCAGTGAACCCAGAGGCACAGTGAGACATAACACCGATGAAGGCAAGAGAACACAAAACCACCTGACAGAGTTACAAGATGCAAAGAATTGCTGTTGTGTGTTTGCGTGTGAGAAAAAAAAAAATTAAGGTTAAAAGGGGTTGACTGTTTCTCATGCTTACAGCTTGTCTGCTTATGTCCCTCCTTAGTCCAGCAGATAACTGAAACAATCCTTCAAATGGTGATGCAAGCACCAGATTCAGCACTAATACTTCTTAGACATTAGACTTTTGAAAAAAAAAACTGACTGGCCACTTGAAGTTTCAATAGGCAGCCAGGTAGGGTGCTATTCGACCACATTTGTACTATGTGTGAAGGGAAGTTTGCAGTCCACCTAACCTGCATGTCTTTAACTTAATGTTACCCCATAATGTAATAACTAAGCATGACACATGGTGCAAACTATTCCCTTTTAAAACACTATTAACCAATAATTTGCATCACCTTTTTACCAAAATTGAAGCAACATTAACTTTGGACCCCTGTACAAACTTAAATTGACCTTTGTCACTATCCTTTGTTTTTTTTACAGCATAACACCATAACATTAGTCATAGATTGTACAAACTATACTTTTTTGGAATTGTTATGATCAGACAATTGACCCCTACCTGGTGCCTATTGAAAATTCAAGTGGCCAGTCTGTTTTTTCAAAAGAGTAATGTCTGAGTATTTGTGCCGAATTTGGTGCTTGCATCACCATTTAAAGGATTCCTGTGTAAATATTCTGTTATCTGCTGCACTACGTCCACCCTGTACATAATAAATTTAAAAAAAAAAAAAACCTCAGCCGGGGGATTCTGGCACAACATGGACCAAGATAGAGGTGCATGAAAACCTTCTGACTTTGACATTACCCTTCTATCCTCCTTCTAACTGAACAACCACACATCCCATTTTTTAATACTTTGTCTTTGGATAATTATAGCTAAAGGCACAGGGTTAATTAAAATAAAACAGGTTACACAGTATAGAGTTCAGCTGAAATAGAGAGGAACAATGCCTACCAGGTCAGATGCAAAGGCAGCAGGGATTCTTCAACACTAACCACATGCAATGATTTTCAGAATGACCACTTTCTTCATTAACTCGTCTTTCGATTTCTGGCAGCCGTTGCATTGCACTGCACCTTCACAACAACAGTATCTACTTTTCACCTAAAAATTTCTGAAATTCTGCATATGTGCACCTTCCCCCACCGCCACAAGATGTTCTGAATTTGAACTTTTGCTGTCCAGTAGTATAAATTCCCAAACTCAAAAAATGAATTTTCTGTCACTGGAAAATGTAACAATTTTTCGAAAAGTATTCACGTTACTTTTCTTAAATTTATACAAAGTAATTTTAGGACTGGTTTCTTGTTGTTTTTTTTCACCTTTATTTGAGATGTTGGACTTTTAAGTCATCTATAATATGAATGAGACGAGTTTTATGTTGTAGTTCTGTCATGAATGTTTTTTCCCACTCACAAGGGACATCACATATTATGGACATATTGAGCTTTCCAACTGTTTGCAAATGCTGTTTTACTGGGAAAAGTTATTGTACAACTTAATTTCAAAATAAGTGCACATTTACTTTTGGTTTTTCTGAAATCAGTACAGGGTTCAAAGTACGCAGGTAGCACATCTAATTTAGTTGAATTTCTCTTTGGAGGGTTTTCCTGTGACCACACCTGTGGCCATCAACAACTTCTGGCAAAGTCTGGTTCTTGGCAGCATTCAGTTAAAGGTTGTTGGTTTACTTGACAGGACAAAGCACAGGTCATGTATTTTTGACAGGGTTTGTCTCATGGTCCGGAGTCTTTCTTAAAGTTTAACATTACCCATTCCACAAGCAATTTCTGGGGTCACTGTCCTATTGGATCGTCAAATAGTGTTCAAGTTTCCAGCTGATGATTTGAGGGTTAGACCCAAAGAACTCTGGAAGTCTGTCTGCATTCCTACCACTGCGTGGCATTCTGCCATCATATTAACAGTCCCAAAACATGGTTTTACCAGCATCCTTAACAGTCGGTAGTGTTCCTAGTTTGAATCACCTTTACCCGCGGTCAGATTAGTTAAGGGCAACAAGCAGTCGGTTACTTGACATTACAGTGCATTATGTTTAATGACAGCTTATAAAGGACCAGGGAAACCCAACACTTTCATGGTGAGGCTTTTTCTCCATGCTTGAGAAACAAGTAAAATGCGTTATGGTAATGCCACTCTTTCACAATAAGAATTAAGAAGAAAATCCACAATAAGATGTCGACAAACAGATTTCAGATGTTATTGAGATCTACAAAGGATCAGAACAGAGTACAAGGTGTTGTATGCTGGTCTGATGAAAGTGAAAGCATTTGCCCATAGACAAATAGTGAAGCACTGACAACAGGTGAGAGTTCTCATCATAAACAACTGGACTACATGAACGATTGAGTAAATGTGAAAGCATACAGTACATTACATAAAATGTTCATGTGTAATCTTCTGCAGTATCTTGTAGTTAACTTGACAATGTCCTGTCAGCAGTACGCCTGTACTAGTTAGTCTGGCACTGGTGTTTGAGCAGCTTCCAGTTCATATGACTATGCCTTAGTAGTTGCTCACATTGGTCCAGATGATCTGGACCAATTAAAACTTTAGGGCCCCTTCACACATAGTGCAAATTTGGTCGAATTGCACATGAAATGCCCATGAAGCAGGAATCGTATGCAATACATGTAAAATCGTAGCTCCTTCCAATGCCTTGTACACCTGTTGATACAAGTACTTGTATTTGCACACCAGCGGCTGAAAGTGTGTGCACTGTGAAAGTCCACTGAACCCTATTGTGGCAGGTGTCGGCCAAATTTCAGCTGACATGGACGAACACCTAACACTACTTGCATGGCACTTAGAAAATGTGTGGCCACACTGTTAACATGACAAGTCAGCAGACAATCACTGGCAAGCTGGATATGAAATTTGTCTAAGTGCCCCACGAGTGTGGCGTGGCAAAAAGCCACACTCATACCAGCCAGATGTGTTGGGGGAGCGGCAGGTTACACTTGCATAAAGTGCTTATATATATATGTACAGATTTGATCACATGGGGAGGTACCCGTCAGCTGATTGCAGCACACTGATACTGATAACGGCTCAGTGCACACATTACACAGAAACCACAACCAGGACAGTTATTATAATTACGACAATACCTACATACACAATCACATAACGAAGATGAATGACCACATATCACAGACAGCAACACGGTCTGGTCACTGAACGGACACCCACGGCTGTAAAGAGCTCTACTCCTGGACATCCCAGCTGGAGAACACATTCTGTGTTAGGACACGAACTTACAGCATTCCTTTGGGAGGCGTCTCTGCCTGCTGTCCTCACATGGAAATATATAAAACATCTTTTGCCTTTGCGCCGGGCTACAGCGGCCGGACACAGCGCACCTCCTCCATTTCTGTTAATTTCAGGCATTTTTCCGCACTGATTGCAAGACAGCGATGGTAGCTCAGTGGTAAAGTTTGTGGCTGGCAGAGCTTTTGGAAAGTGCAGTTTCAAATCCTGTGGGTGGCATGTTTTTTTTTTTTTTTTCCACAGCAGCTGCGCAATGTGGTTACACATCGCGTAGCTGCTCGCACCGTGTTCCCACGTGCATGAACCATCACAGCGGCATCGTGCACACTTCCCCATCTGCGTGATGTTTCGTGGCTCACTCATACGAGCTGTTCCGTTGTGAGTCATCCTGAGTTGTACTTATTCGTACTATGTGTGAAGGGGCCCTTACTGAGGGTGACAATTTGGGTCCTCTTTCAGATCTTGGCAACACGGCTGCTTCCGCATAACTTGTACTAGCAGACAATTATTTGCAGATCTGGAATATAGATTTAGTTTAGAAAGTGCTCCAACACATTTCTGATGTATTGACTCACTTCCCTTTTAAGCTACTTGATTGAAATTTCCTCCATGCAGATCTTCTGATGATGTGCCAACTTCAGAAATTTACCAGCTGGTTTAAGAGGACTCATGCACAGATATACGGGCAGGATGATTCCTATGTATGTTGACCTTTTTTTTTTTAAAAAAAAAAAACAAAAAACCATAGCTCAAGCCACTGAGGTGTAGGAGCTACAGAAATGGGACAATTTATGAAATTTACTGTTATTGCTCATAACCCAGTCGTCGCAAGCCTAAAATATTTGGGATATAAAGTCATCTCATGATCCTCTCATATGAAAGGATTCACAGAAGATTCAAATGCCAGTCTTTATACCAATCACTCTGCAGTACCAATTTAACATTAACTTGTCTCCTGGTGTTGACAGAAAAACCAAAGTAAGGTTTGCACTTTTTTGCCATTTAAAATATATGTTGCAGTCATTCTGGCCCAGACAAAAAATTAAAACAACTTAAATCATTGAAAATCCAATGTTGCCATGAGATTCAGAAGCATGAGCATATGTTGATGTCTAAAAACTGTTAGTCACCGTTTGTCAAAGTCCCTCTGCTGCAGCAACACGGAGTCAGGAACAATTTCCCTGCATGAATAATCAAGTACAAACATACCTCTGCTGACTTAACCTATGCTTTTGTTTTCTTTTACTAATGAATGCCAAAATACTAAAGTTCAGCAGTAACAGCTATCCTGTAAGTCATTTCAATTTGTCTGCACAAAATTTCATGCATAATTATACACTTAAACCAGCAGTTGAAAAGAAATTTCATTATCTAGCGCTACACTACCATCTTGTATAGTAAATACACTTAATGTTTAAATAAGTTAATTGGTACCCAAAACAAACAACACACGTTTAGATTTGACATGGCTTTATTTACAAAGACATGAGATTCCCCATTCTTCTGCACAGGTAGAACTGTGGCTGATAAATGAAATCCTGCTGGAGACCTGAAGAGAGAACAAGAAATGAAAAATAATGGGATAACATGGTATGAAAAAAAATAATCATGCCAACAATAACTGTGACCTGCTTTCACCTGACACTCATCAATGTCTGCAATTATTTGTTACATTAACTTGCCTAATTTAAGGCTCATCTAAATAACACAAGCACATTATACTGACACGGCATTTCTCACCAGCACACTCACATATAGATAATTTTTTTAAAATGTGCTGCTGAGCAACAGACTAAAGAGGTGCTCAGTCAAGGTCTGTCACTCTCTGAGGTCACAGCTGAAGTAAGAGAAGTACCATAAATGTGTAAATGTCATCCTGACATTTTAGGAAAAGACAGGGTGATAAACATGACTCATTACCTCAAAAAGGAGGACACCACTGGTCCATTTTAGTTCTTCAGGAGTTGATGTCTGACAATAATAAAGGGGGCTGCAAAGCCGCTGCCAAAGAACACCAACATTAGCCCTAGCAGACGCCACTTGTTGCCACAGAAAATGCATGTTCTGCAAAAACACAAACGTAACCAACATTATATATATTTTGGACAGTGATGGTATTGTATGACTGTGCTACTCCCCCCCCCCCCCCCCCCCCCCCCCCCACACACACACACACACACACACACACGCCAAAGTTTTGGGAGGAGCAGCACACCTTAACCCTTTATGTCAACATCAAGTTATTTTCAGACTATAACAAGTGCATATTGTGGGCAGGGGTGGTGGAGCGTGGTTAGTACACTTTGTTTCAGTGTGGAGGGTTCAAACACCACCCCTGCCACATTTCTCCATGCAAAGTAGGATTTGCTGTAGCGACCCCAAGTGCAAACAAGGCAGCAACTAAAAGGACTTGCTTTTTTTTTTTAAAATAAAGTACAAATTGTGAAGCGAGATGGGACAGTATTATACAATCTCAACACTGTGGGATTTTAATGATCAGAGGTGAACTACGTGTCTGGTTTGGGAACTTCAGGTGGCAGGGCTGCAGCAAACAGATGAGGTGCGGTGTCCCAAGTTGTGTCAGGCACTTCAGTACCAAACGAGAGAGAGAGTTGGTTTTGTTTTAAAATTGCGTAAATGGCAAACATTTTGTTTTCATTCAGAAACATGAGCAAAAGTTATCCCATTTTCATTGTTGTCATTGTTGTTTCAGGTTTCTAATACTTTTTGTTTATTTTAAATTTCCTCCCCGAGTTGAAACTTTGATCTAATTTGAACCACAGGGTTTATGACCCATTACACCCCCACTGGTCTGCTTTCCAGACTCATGGACTGCAATTTCAAAATCTCACTGTTTCAAAAGTAGCACCATTTTGTTCCAATGGTACGAGTTCCCCACAGCAAAATTGAATTAATGCTACATGGCTTGCCAGTGAGCCTTCTGTTCCTGAAATGTGTGCATAAAGGCTCAAAGATATGGTCTTTTTTTATCATTTCATTCATTAAAAGGAAAAACAAAACCATAAAAAACAACTACAATATAGGGAAGGAAACTTGTCCAACATCTTTTCAAAGAGTGGCAAGAAGAGCAGAAATACATCAAACTTAACTGTACACTGGCAGGAATATTAGCATGAAATAAATATTCTGGGCAACAGTGCTTTTTCACAGGGAAGAGCAGCATGAACATACTTGCAAATGAGTGAAGCAAGGAATGCTTTGTTTTTAAACCACAGAGCCGTATATAAGAGGGAGAGAACGCAGTCACACAGACGCATGCTGGCAAGGAGGCGTGGTGCATGTATCACGTGACTGCCCATTTACCGTTATATACAATACAGTAACACCAAAGTTGCTCGTAGATCTTGTCAAGAAACGGATGGAAAATGCCAGAAAGCTGCACGTTGGCAATGCCACAACCGGAGGAAGAAGGGAGACATTTCCTTCCATAAGTAAGTGGTTTTGGTTCTTATTATTACTTTTCCCATGACTTTGGAGCGATAAACTAGTGTATCTTGCAGAGCGTCATGCCTGTGCAATGCATGAATATGAAGTTGTACACCATATAAAATGCTACTCATGAACAATCATCCGAAAAAGAATTATTGGATTTTTACTATAACTTTTGAAGGGCTTGTACTTAATCTAAGGATTTAGAAACCACCTGGAATGGAATTTTACTCAAAGCTGAATTAATTCAGTACGATACAAAAATGGATCTACCATGAGAAATTAATTAATGCAGCATGTGTGCATCACAATATTGTGCCTTATGTCTGCAGAATTTAGAAGATGGAACATATCAGAATCTGTGTTTCAACACTAACTTCTTTGGATTATGACATGTTGAGCTTCAAATTCTGTACCTTGATATTGCCTGGCAGTGCCTGAAATAAAGTGTGACTCATGAATGATCACTCGCAAAGGAATTGATTGAAGCTGGAACAAATCAGATCCATGTAAACTTTCAACATTATTGCGGAATGTGTGGGCGTCAGGGTAAGTTTAATACTTTCCTTACATAATTTAATTTTACTGACTCAATATCCAGGTAAGAATGGTATTTTAAACATATTTTGCGAGCTTTTTTCCATATGTGTACACTTGCGTATTTACTTCAGCACTGAAAAATGCACACGAAAACATTTCACATACGGGCACTTCATCAATATTTGAAAATGGCGGCTCGTTCTCCACGAAGGCACAGTTGCGTAAAAACTGATGAAAATTATTGGTTGAAATAAAAGGATTAATAAATGAAATAGTTTTGACTGTGTTGAATGTTTAGTCTCCAAAGTAAAGGTCAAACAAGGTCAATGTCCATTGGATTCTATGACATGTGACATATGTTAACCTGTAACATGATAACGAAGTGTGACAGATGGTGCAAACTATTCCTTTTTAGAACTGTTAACCTAAACAATAATTTGCATATTTTACTGAAATTGGAGCAACTTTAACTTTTGACCCCTGTACAAACTGAAACTGACCGTTGTCTCCATTTTTGCTGTTTTTGCCCCATAACTCCAGAACATTCCATCATAGATAGTCCAAACTATCTATGTATTATTTTTCTCTGTATTATTTTTCCATTGACCCCTACCTGGCAACAGCTACAACCCTGGGATGGCTATCATATTTTTTTGTGTAGACCATGGTACACTGAGGCTGGATTATAAGTGTTGTTTAGTCACCTTAAGTGGTACCGAAAACCTGCTTGGCCCATGGACTAAAAGGGAACAGGATTGAAACCACTGGCCTATGTAATGATTCACAAATCTGAGACAGATTAAATAGTAGGTGTGCTTGTTAGTAAAAAGGATCACTCAGTGACCCTTCAAATGTGAACTTATTTTTTCTTCACACATACGTTAAGCATTTCCTGTTTGTTAAAAGCATTTTTACTTGAAGGTACATTTTGGTTTTGTTTGAATCTGTGTAAATGTTAAGTTAATAATGTATACTGTCGAACACTTCAAGTTTTTGTAATTTAATGACAGTCAGGATTAGGAATGGGTATTGATAACATTTTATTAGGGCTGCAGCTATCGATAATTTTAGTAATCAAATATTCTATTGATTATTCTGGCGATTAATAGAGTAATCAGATTAAAAAGTACTTTGGCGTTTTTAAACAACATCAATAATCCAGGGCTCTGCCTAAGCAATGGCACAATGTAACTGCGCCAAAGTGTTGACATTTTGCTGAAATGGCGATGGGATGTGGCTTTCTGTTTTTTTTTTTTTCTTTTTTCAGACCCCGCCCCCCCACCTTTTTAAGCATTTTACTTATTTTACCTTTCAGCTTCTGGAGAGCTCTGCCCCCCATACTCCCCACCCTTTTTTAAGCATTTTTCTTTTTTGCTTTTCAGCTGACCCCCAATTACAGCCCTCTTAACCCCCTGCCACTTTAAGCATTTTTTAATGTACCAAAGTGCGCAGCATGTCGTCAGACAGTGTGATGAAGGAGATGATCCCTCTTTGTTCTGTACGAGGAACCAGAGCAGGTGGACCCACCGACGTGCACACAGATCTCCACAACTTCTGTTTGCAGTTTCTCCAGGACTCAGGCGCTATGAGCTCTGTCTCAGCGTCGAGTCCAGGAACTCGGAGAAAGGATCGAGATCGTTAGCTTTGGTTTCATTTAGTTCCTCTTTCTTCCTTTTTGTGCTCTGGCTTTGCAAGCAATTTGGTGATAAAGCTCTTTCATCTGCCTTTTCTCAACAAATTGTGACTTTTTTCCCTTCAGCCAGGAATCGTCGTACGCCGTGTGACTGGGCCATAAACAAAAAGGCTATCGACGCCGGTGGCTTGAATAATTTATCAATTCTTAATAGAAACTGGTTTTTAATACCCATCCCTAGTCAAATAAATAAAAAAAAATTACAATTTGTAACACATCTGACTCTTTTACGACAACAAACACTGAGCCATTATACAGAAAACAAATGCACACAAACATGCTGAGATGCGAGCAGCTTAATGCTAACTTTATCATTGAAATTGCCATAGACATGCTAACGCATTAGCATCTGTTCCGTTTTTAAGTTATAAAATATCAACTGTTTCAGAAGACCATAACAGGTCAGTTTAACATAAAAAAGGTAAATATTACTCACAGACATATGCTCTTTGGGGTTTTAGCGGGGAAAAAATAAGATAAATTGAAATAAAACAAAAAACCAATGAAGCTGCAGATCAAAGCACTGCTTCATTGGTTCAAGGTTCAAAGCAAAGCCGCGCTGCAGAAACGATTGATTACAGACCGCTGCAGTGTCTGTAATCAATGTAGAGAAATGGTCTTTTTCCCGACAAACACTCTCAAAACAACAGGCACTCTGAAGAACAGATAAGGGAATCATTAAGCAAAAAGGCTATCGATGTCGGTGGAGCGAATCATTTCTTAACAATACCCGAAAATAACCAATTTGCGATACCCATCCCTAGTAAAAACAGCTGATTCTCTCATTTACTTATTTTTGTTTTATGGATAATGTAAGATTGAGCCCTCCTAATCTATGCCTGCTATGATTACCTATTTTATTTATTTTCTTTCTTTCATTACTTTGACAGTTTCTTCCCTTCTATTCTCAGATACTCACTGGGACAAATACTCAACTCTGAAAATATCATTCTTTAATCAATGTTTATACAAGTTTTGTGGAATCATCAGCAAGCTTATATATATATATATATATATATATACATACATATATATATACATACACACACACACACACTGGTCCCTCGCTATATCGCGGTTCACCTTTTGCAGCCTAGCAGTTTTGCTGATTTTTTTAGTGCAATTTTGCATGCTTCTTCGTCTTTTTTTTTTTTTTTTTTTAAACAGCGCATTGTGTTCTGCGTCCTCATCAGGCGGGCCGTTCAGCATCACTGCGATTGCTCTCACTACCTCCGATGCGCTTACCGAGTCTGCGGGCTCGGTAGGCACTGCAGCGGGCCACTGACACCGCCCCACTGTCTGCTGTGCGGAGCTACAGCCAAAATCTGGCAACAGGTCCAAAGACTACGCTCGCTGTTTGGATGCAGAGCGCTCCAGCAGCCCGCAAGGATAGAATTCTTGCGGAAAAATCCGCAGTGCTGCATGGTCTCGGTAACCGCAGCCACAGAGCTCCATGAACACAGAGAGGTTTGTATCTTTTTAATGACTTGGATTCTTTGCGGGTCCCGCATCCGTATCACCGGAGGTAGTGAGCGAAGGGAGAGCACGCGCATTGTGTTCTGCGTGTCTGTTTCTAAGAATCTTCTCACCAGAAGAAAAAAAGAGCGCCAACAACTACCATAACTGTGTTCTTCACTCGGAAAAAGACACCTGCACCCGAGGTGACATTCAGTGGAAAAACACGCCACGGAGCGGCGCCACGACAAAGAGGCGCGGTCAGAGGAAGTGTGAAATACTGGTGAGTCAATATTACTAATTTCTTATGTGTCCAACCTCGTAGGTTGATCGTTAAAATTGAATTTGTTAGTTCTAAAAGCCATCATAATTATTTATAGGAAAAATATTCTATTTTTATTTCTCAAACAGATGTTTGGGTCTGAAAACAGGTTTTGAAAATTTGGTTTCCTTCTATAATACCGGAATTATTTTTCTTTGAACTTTGAGAGTGTTTACACAGGAGAGAAAAGTGAGAAAAATGTTAATGCCTGTTTGAGAAAAGTGTATAAAGTGTGTAGTGAAGGGTTTTACAGCCTTAAAACATCTTGTAAAAAAATAACGCTTACTACTTCGCGGATTTCGCCTATTGCGGGCTATTTTTAGAACGTAACTCCGCGATAAACAAGGAACCACTGTGTGTGTGTGTGTGTGTGTATATATATATATATATATATATATATATTATACACACACACACACACACGTATATGTGTGTGTATTGGTACCATATCATGAACAAAAGTGGATGGATAACAAAGTCATGATGATAATACAGAAATAGTTTTTTTTTTTAAAGAGTTGAACTAAAGAATAAAACACCACCTAACTACCTACAGGAGAGAGAGTTTTCCTGCAATGACAACATTTATTAGACACAGCTCCATGAGCTTCAGCCTAATATAAGTAATAAAGCTCATAGCAACAATGCCAAAAGCTCCAAAACTATGCACAAGAAGACCTAATAAATGTCTTAAAATAGTTTGTCCAACACAAAACACAACATGTGGCTACACTTATTATTATCTTTGCCTATATGCTGGAATAAGAGATAGAACTCTTCAAATTATTGTTCATTGTGGGCATTCAAGTTTTTTTCACGCCTGTCGGTTACGTCATTCGCCTGTGGGCAGTCTTTGAGTGAGGGAGTGGCCCACCCTCTCGTCATGTTTAGTAATGGCTCAGAGACTGCTGCTTTGTTTGATCAAAATTTTTTCAAAACTGTAAGGCACAACTGAGTGGACACCATTCGATAAATTCAGCTGGTTTTCGGTAAAAATTTAAACGGCTGATGAGAGATTCTGTTCTGTAAGTGTCCGCGTTTAAGGACGGCCCACAGCGCCTGATGGCGATCTGCGCTTCGAGGCGGCAGCGTCTTCACCGTTTCAAGTTGTAAAACTTCCACATTTCAGGCTCTGTTGACCCCAGTAAGTTGTCAGAGAACAGAACTTTCAGAAGAAGTGGGCATGAGGAGTTTATTTCGGACATTCCATTGCTAACGGACATTTTGTAATGAAAGAACGTGGGCGGGCAGAGTCAGAGTCGCATGTCGGGCCGGACCCGACCGTGGGGGGGGGGGGGTCGCAACAGGAAAAACACCTCCGTTGGAAAACTTAACAGGCAAGTTGGAACATGCCCAAGCTGTTAAACAATTTCTCAGTTACTCACTTGTTGAAAGCCATCAAAAGCCGCCTGAATTTTACAAATGGTTTTCAACACGGAGGTGTTTTTCCTGTCGCGGCGCACACAGATTCGCCGAGACGTCACGGAAACGACTCGGCAAATTTGCGCGCACATCTTTCATTACAAAATGTCCTTAAACAGTGGAATGTCCGCATAAAGTCCTCATGCCGGCCTCTTCTGAATCTTCTCTGTTCTCTCACGACGTGCTGGGTGAATTAAGCCTTAAATTAGGATGTTTTCAGGTCGAAACAGGCCGACGACGGCGCCTGGAAGTGCTGCGCGACATCCCGCTCCATGGGAAGTCCTTACAGCGACAGAAACACCCCATAATCTCTCATCAGCCGTTAAACTTTTCACCGAAAACCAGCTTAATTTCTCGAATAGTGTCCACATCGATATTCCTCACAGGTCCAGAAAAAATTTTGATAAAGCAACGTGCGCCGTCTCAAGCAGCGTGTGAAACAACGGAATTCAGCCGAGAGGGCGGGACCTACATCTCACTCAAGGGCCTGCCCACAGGGAAATGACGTCACCAAACTCACGCATGCGCACGAGGGTTCAAGCATGATTGGTATAATCGCACGTCATTCAAATCCATATAGTTTTTTTAAAAAACAAAAAAGGTAGGATACTTTCTGATAGACCTCGTATGTAGAGATCAGTGCCCTGAAATACTTTGGACATTGAAAACGTAATTTTTGTCCACAGGGAAGGTGACATTGAGCAATTCATTTGGAGTCAGACTTTTCCTGGTTAGCCTTTTTAAGATGTATTATAACATGGGGCCCTTGCCAATAAGTAAGAAATACGACCTGGTGACGTAATCTTATTTTAACTCGTTGGAAAGCAAAAAATGTAACTTCCCAGGTGCCATGGAACGCAACATTAAGAGTCAGCTAAAGGCTAGCACTACTAATCTCTAAGTGAGTTTCGAGCAGTATATAAAACCATATTCTGAATATTTCCTACTATTAAAAAAAAATCTGCGGAGAAGATTTATATGCATAGGACCGTGGTTTATTGGGCTGACATTAATAACTACCAAGTCTTAGCGTCACGGATATGACCTTCAGCTAACTTTGCTAACGTTAGCCTTAAGAGGCACGGCCGCAACTCAACGCATTAAATGAATACATTACTGACCAGGTCCTTCAGCATAATGCGAAGAACGAACAACAGACGTTGTAAATCGCCGCACAACTTGTCCCAGCATGGCTAATTTTTATTCTGTCCTCGTCAGTAACTGAACTCTACAGTGTCGTCAGTTCAAAGATGCTATTTGCGAGTTTGCGACCTTTTTGCTTCCGGGAGTTTCGCAAAGGCGCATGGGACGTACAGAAGGCGAGAGAATGTATGGGGAATGTAGTCCAAATACATACCAAATGACTACAGATCCATCAGAATAAAAGACACGGCAAACGCTTGCGTTGCTTTCAAGTTGGACGGACAAAATTATTATTATTTCCTCATGGTATAACTTAAAGAGTGAATTCACTTGAAGTGCCTCGAATACTTAATCAGAAACTCTCCTCAACCAAACTATTGCCTTGATGCGTAGCAGAAAAAAAAACAAAACAAAAACAAAAACAAACAAACAAAAAAAAAAAACAGAAATGTTTTGAATGTTAATGCTGCAGGTGAAGGATGAAAATTTGCTAATAAAATACTACACACCACACACAATACTTATTTGTTTCATTATTGTTGCACTGCAGCATTTTTAGGGGGACATTTTAGAATTACATATTTATTACCACCACAATTTTTTTTTCAGTCGGTTTTTTTTTTGTTGTTGTTGTTATTGTTGGATTATTTGTCTATTTGTTGGTTAGCATCTTAGCTCACTCCAATACATTTCACTACAGTCCATTTAACCTTTAGTCATGGAACAGTTGGTTAGGGTTTTGAGTTAGCTGCAGATTCAGAATCAGTTCAAAATATTGGTATCATTATGTTTGCCACAAATTTCTGTCAATTGTGTGTTGGTGAATTACAGCAGCCCAACCTGAGTTGAAGTGATTAGACTGATTAGACTGTAGGTTTTGGAATATTAACACATCCAGCAGTTCCTGAGGAGCCAATTTGATGAAGGCAAAATAAATAATAAATACCTGCTGTGCCTTCAGTCAGGGAAATATTAAAGAAAACTCTAGGCTTACCCCAAATGATTTACAGTGTATCTGGAAAACAGAGGTGGGATGAAGTCACCATCATGTCACTCTCAAGTCATGAAGCAGTCTCAAGTCTCAAGTCATAATGACCACCAATTGTTTGCAAGCTGACTTGAGACTTGACTTGGGACTTGCAGATTGATGACTTGAGAATGACTTGATCCCACCTCTACTGGAAAGTATTCACCCCCCCCCCGCCCCCGCCCCATACACACACACATTTTATATTACAGCCTTATTTCAAAATGGATTATTTTTCAAATTTTTTGTCTTTTTTTGTTTTTTTGGGGGGGGGGGGGGGGGGGGGTGTTTGCAGATTTAGAAAATAAATAAATAAATAAATAAAATAAAAGCCTTTGCCATGAAGCTTAAAAGTGAGCTCAGGTGCATCCTGTTTCCACTGATCATCCTTGAGATGTTTCTACAGCTTAATTGAAGCTCAGTTGGGGTAAATTCAGTTGATTGGACATGATTTGAAAAGACACACACCTGTCTACATGTAAAATCCCACAGTTGACAGTGCATATCAGAGCGCAAACCAAGCAGAAATTGTCTGTAGACCTTGGAGACAGGATTGTCTTCAGGCACAAATCTGGGAAAGAGCACAGAAACATTTCTGCTGCTTTGAAGGTCCCAATGAGCACAGTGACCTCCATCATCTATGAATGGAAGAAGTTCAGATCCACTAGGACTCTTCCGAGAGCTGGCCCTGCATCTAAAACTGAGCGATCGGGGGAGAAGGGCCTTGATTTTGGGAGATGACAAAGTACCCGATGGTTACTCTGTCAGAACTCCAGCATTGCTCTGTGGAGAGAGGAGAACCTTCCAGAAGGACAACCATCTCTGCAGCAACCCACCAATCAGGTCTGTATGGTAGAGTGGCCAGACTGAAGCCACTCCTTAGTAAAAGACACATGGCAGCCCACCTGGAGTTTGCCAAAAGTTACCTGAAGGACTCTCAGACCATGAGAAATAAAATTCTCTGGTTTGATGAGACAAAGATTGAACTGTTTGGTGTGAATACCAGGTGTCATGTTTGGAGAAAACCAGGCACCATCCCTACAGTGAAGCATCATGTTGTGTGGATGTTTTTCAGTGGAAGAAACTGGGAGACAAGTCAAGATTGAGGAAAAGATGAATGCAGCAATGTACACAGGCATCCTGGATGTAAACCTGCTCCAGAGAGTGCTTGACTGGGAAAACAGTTCATCTTTCAGCAGGACAATGACCCTAAGCACACAGCCAAGATATCAAAGAAGTGGCTTCAGGACAACTCTGTGAATGTCCTTGAGTGGCCCAGCCAGAGCCCAGACCTGAATCAGTTTGAACATCTCTGGAGAGATCTGAAAATGACAGTCCACTGATGCTTCCCACCAACCTGATGGAGCTTGAGAGGTTCTGCAAAGAGGAATGGGCAAAACTGCCAAAGATAGGTGCACCAAGCTTGTGGCATCAGATTTCAAGAAGACTTGAGGCTGTAATTTCTGCCAAGATAGCATCAACAAGTATTGAGCAAAGGGTGTGAATACTGTGCGTAGATGTGATTTCTTAGTTTTATTTTTTAATAAATTATAGCCAAAAAAAACAAAAAAAACACTTTGTTGTAATTATGGGATGTTGTGAGTAGAATTATGAGGGAAAAATGAATTTACTCCATTTTGGAATAAGCTGTAACCTAACAAAATGTGGAAAAAATAAAGCCATTGGTGAATACTTCTGTATGCACAGTATTTATTTTTTTCACATGCTTACCAACTTCATTGTCCCTGCTGTGGGTCACTGCTCTTGCATGTTCTTAATGTGGTTGTCTTCCAGCATCAACTGCCAGAAATGCATAATAGTCTCCGGACCTAACCCACTTCCCCTTAGAAACCCAGGGTCTCATGTAGAAATACTTGCGTGGAGTTTCTACTAAAGTTGGCATATGCCAAAACCCTGAATCATGGGTAAGTACAAATATATTCATATGTATGGAAGTGTGTGTAGGCATGAATTCACTCACGTTCTGTTTGTACATCCCACTGAACATGGAATTTAGCGTGGAACCAAACTCCTCCCTGGCCACACCCTATTTAGATATGCAATTTCATGTAAATAGGCCCTTTGAGCAGGGATTCCCCACGATGTCACATCAGACAACATGAACACAGAAAAAATTATACTATAGATGACTGGAAATTACGTGGAGACATTGAGGGACAGTTTATTCGGTAAGCTGTTAAACTGATTAATCATGAAACTGGAAAAATGTTCGTGGGAGCTACTGAGCGTGCGTGTGTGTGAGGCCAACATGCAGAACAGTGCGCGCACACAGACATTAAAAAGGTGAGGCGCGCCACCGCTGACAGTGTGACATTCATAATTTACACACTCATTTTTTGACAAATACTGAACACAGGAAGCCTGTTAAGAAGCTCTGCAGCTCACACATCAAGCAAAAATAAAGACATTCATAATAACAATAAAAACACATTTGAATGTGCACATGCCCAAATGTGCCGCGCTGGTTTTTGTATTACAATTACACAAATACACTATTTAAACAACAGCCCCCCCCCCCCCCCTTCGCGCACCGTGCAGCCTCCACATATGATTTGAACATTGATGGAATGAAAATGTTTCCTATTAACAGAAGCAAATTCGTCATGTGATGGCGCCTTTATAGCAACACGTGTGCAGTCAATAGCTCCAATTACATGCACTGTAATAATGGAATGTACCTGATGACATTTGGATGATTGCAGCTCAGCGCTAGTTGACTGGCATGCTCTCTGTGGTGGGCACAGTTCCGCTAATCCACTAACCAAAGTTAGCCAAAGTTGACAAATCAAAGATAATGTTTCATTATCGGATTAGCTTTTCAGATAAATTTGAAAACCATCATCGGACTAATTATCTTCCGATAAGTTTTGTTCTGATAATTTTTAGACCACTAACATTTTTGCAGATGTAGTTTTTGTAGTAGAGTGCAACAGTTTCGATCCCTCTACAAACAGAGAAGAGCTGGTTCCAGAATAAACTGCTCTATCCTCTGCAGGCAAAGGAGAACTGGTCATAGAAAGAAAAAAACTCATTTCTTTTGACCCCATACTGATACGCTGGCATAGCACCCAAGTCACCTAGAGGCATAGAGTTTTAACTATGGGTTACAATTTTAACCAACTAATTTCGGACAAGTTATTTAAATTAACGTAATGTCTGAAGTTTTATAAGGTGAAAATATCAGATACATGTTTTTCGTTTTAGTGTGGACATGGTGTGTGCGGCAGTAATGTGTAAACGTTCAACGCAGGAGAAATGTATTTGAGATGCACTGATCAGGCTCCATACGGAAACAGCATTATACTCTTTGTATATTGTGCCTATAACTCTCGTGAATATTTCTCTGGGTTTATAGACATTGTTATTGTGTTTGTTTTATGTAAAAAGCCAGAAGAAGCCCCAGGTTGCTTTTCCAAAAGCCAAAATTGTGATTCAGGCTGTGTAATATAACCGGCGTCAAAATGCATAGAACACTGCCATCTAATGACGACCGGTTGTATCACAGTGTTGTCGACCGCAGGATTTAAAAATGATCTGTAGGTTTCCAACCTGAGAGACCACACATGGGAGATTAAAAAAAACACAAACAATCGTAGATCTGACAGGTTTAGTTGTACAGTGTGGGGTGTCAGCCACAACACAACACAACAACACACCCAAACAGATTTCCACACACGACAATTCCTAGGTCCAGAACACCATCGCTTTCAGATTGGCTGCATGTCACATTTTGCTCCTCACCATCCTTCTGAGCAGATCAGAGTGCTCTTACAAACCACACACGGCAGAATACTCTGATAAGATTATATTTAGCGTCATCACGATTGTCGGGCATCCTTAAGATTGTCGGAAGGGGAAGATCGGGTCCGATATTGCCTAAGTGGCTTGCCATGTGAACCAGGGATGTTATGACGCCTCACAGAGCGACTGATCTGTTATAACACTGTACCTAGCCGCTAACCAATCGGATGTTGACACCTCACGGAGCGACTGATTGATGCATTATGACACCATACCGAATATGTTTTCACTATTATTTGATTTCTTTGTACGACTGACATCGTTATTCAAGCATTCAAAAGGCGATTCCTATCGCCACACAATTCCAACACACAAGAAAGTTTTTTGACAGTTCTTGTTATTGAAAGAAACCTTGTCTCCCTAACCGGATAGAGTTATGATGTCATCACGTGTGTGCTTAGGTGCTGTCTATCGGGATCTTGAAAATTTCTTTCTTTTTTATACAAATGAAAAAAATGACATATTTTACAAAAGCACATTTATTTGTAAACACCAACACGTTACATTGATTCACTTGTGTTGGTTTTTACATAGAATGAATAAATCAACCAATCAGTATGAGCGGAGGCTTAGTTACCCATAATCCCCATGGGGATATGTGTGTTAATGTTCAAATTTTCTGAATTAGTGCAGTCATTTTAAAATTAACAGATATGTCACATCACATTGTACATTTAAGAGACTACATTAATGTAGTTATTCTATCTGGAATAATTTTATTTAAAAGGAAAACCATAATTCAAACCTGCTTTCTATTTCAAGACCTCTGGCCTCAATTGCTGGGACCGCTGTATCCTGTCAGGGTAAATGATGCTTTCCTACAGCAGGGGGCAGAGTGCACAAAGCCAAGCACTGGCTCATTGGTTGTATGGGTTTGTGATCGCCATTGGTTTCTTTGAGAAGCTCTGGCGGTGTTTAAACTCAAAATCAGCTTCTGCTGAGAGCATATGGGGAGGAAAAATTTAAAGTTATTGGTTATCTGTAGCTTCCGCTAAGTTTTCAGGCAGTTTATTGGTATAAGCGTTAAAAAGCCGGGGTTTTTTGTTGTTGTGTTTGTCTATTGTATTACTTTGCATGTTTCCACTGCATTACATTGCTGACTGGTAATTGTTGTTTGTGTTTATTCTTTGTACACAGAAATTGAGTAGCGGGGTGGGCATTTATAAGTTTTGCTTCTGCCCACACCCCTTTCAGACCGCACTAAATTGGTAATAGTGTTTGTTTTGTTCTATATGTTTTAATTTTTGTTTTCTCTTGACTTGTTTGTAAATGAGCGATTTTGTCTGTGCGTGCATGCTGAATAACCATTCATTCAATTCATTCATTCATTCATTCATTCAAAAGATAACTTTTCAGTTAGCTGATATCAGTTATTGAAGCTACCTTTTTGGTTAGCTGTGCCCACCCTGCTGCCCCTTACCGATCAGCCAGCTCATGCTGGAATGTCCTTGAAGCCAAGGATGCCCACCATGGTCCGCACAACCCCTAGGTCCTCGCCGTATTGCGCTCTGGCCTGACTGTAGTTCTGTGTGCATCTCCAGTCCAGTGGCCTTGGTAATCGAATCGCTTATGAGCCAGTTATCCTAATTTGGACGCAAATCCTCGCATTCTCTGATACAAGGGGTTACGTCAGATTGCATCATTTGCAAAGTGCTTTACAATGCTAATGCAGCCACTTAGTGCCATTATATGCATCAGTTTGCGCATGCTTTATACTCAACAAAAATATAAACGCAACACTTCTTGGTTTTGCTCCCATTTTGTATGAGATGAACTCAAAGATCTAAAACTTCTTCCACATACACAATATCACCATTTCCCTCAAATATTGTTCACAAACCAGTCTAAATCTGTGATAGTGAGCACTTCTCCTTTGCTGAATAATCCATCCCACCTCACAGGTGTGCCATACAAGATGCTGATTAGACACCATGATTAGTGCACAGGTGTGCCTTAGACTGCCCACAATAAAAAGGCCACTCTGAAGGTGCAGTTTTATCACACAGCACAATGCCACAGATGTCGCAAGATTTGAGGGAGCGTGCAATTGGCATGCTGACAGCAGGAATGTCAACCAGAGCTGTTGCTCGTGTATTGAATGTTCATTTCTCTACCATAAGCCGTCTCCAAAGGCGTTTCAGAGAATTTGGCAGTACATCCAACCAGCCTCACAACCGCAGACCACGTGTAACCACACCAGCCCAGGACCTCCACATCCAGCATGTTCACCTCCAAGATCGTCTGAGACCAGCCACTCGGACAGCTGCTGAAACAATCGGTTTGCATAAACCAAAGAATTTCTGCACAAACTGTCAGAAACCGTCTCAGGGAAGCTCATCTGCATGCTCATCGTCCTCATCGGGGTCTCGACCTGACTCCAGTTCATCGTCGTAACCGACTTGAGTGGGCAAATGCTCACATTCGCTGGCTTTTGGCAGTTGGAGAGGTGTTCTCTTCACAGATGATGCGAAGGAGATGTGTTGCAACTGCATGAGGCAAATGGTGGGTCCCACCCAGATACTGACTGGTACCCCCCCCAATAAAACAAAACTGCACCTTTCAGAGTGGCCTTTATTGTGGACAGTCTACGGCACACCTGTGCACTAATCATGGTGTCTAATCAGCATCTTGATATGGCACACCTGTGAGGTGGGATGGATTATCTCAGCAAAGGAGAAGTGCTCATATCACAGATTTAGACTGGTTTGTGAACAATATTTGAGGGAAATGGTGATATTGTGTATGTGGAAAAAGTTTTAGATCTTTGAGTTCATCTCATACAAAATGGGAGCAAAACCAAAAGTGTTGCTTTATAGTTTTGTTGATATATATCCATCCATATAATTGCAAACACGTGGGTGTGTTAAATGTTCATCAGTGTGTCTCTGATGTGCACATCTCTCCGATGACTTCTTGTGTTCACACTATTAACAGTTCCAAGCGTCACCTTTACATGTCCACAGTGGAACAATAGCTGTAGAAACATTCGTCACCCAGCCTGGATTTTTGTGTGATGCACCGTGCATTTCCACGCTCACGTCAATTTTGACACATTTGCACGTGTACGTGGTGATGGACGTACGCCAGGTTTTTGTGCGTAAACACACGCTTTGCACATGAGAACCCCTGATCCTACGGATGTGAGGAAAAACATTGCTGGATTTTTATGTAAATCCACTGATTTTAAAAGAAGTGCATATTTGTGCATTTATTTCTGACAACCAGGCAGGGTCAGTGTTTAAGTGGTTAGTGTACTTGGTTTCAGTGTGGAAGGTTCCTGGTTCACCGCTATCCCTGTCACATTGTCCATGTAATGTGCAGTTGTGTCAAGGAAGTGCATTCGGTGTAAAACCTGTGTCAAATCAACATGCAGATCCACCTTGGATCTGCTGTGGTGACCCCAAGTGAAAACAAAGGCAAATGAGCACATTGGCCTCCATCATCTGTGAAGAACGTTTAGATCCACTAGGACTCTTCCTGCAGCTGGCTACCTGTCTAAACAGAGCAATTTGGGAGAACGGCCTTAGTCATTATTTTATTGTGAAATGTTACTTTTCTTGTAATTTAAATGGACTGGAAATATGAACTGTTACAACACTTCAACATAACACAACTACCCTACTATGAAAATTAAAAACTATTACTGCCCAACACATTCTACAGTGCTCTCTTGTAGCAAATATGTCATTTTTATAGTCATATCTGAATTTCTGACCCCCAAAACATTGATTTAGACACCAAAATTAATGTTCTAGGTTACATATAAGTGAAAATATGCCATAATATTGATTTTGGCTGCCATTTTGTTATCGCCCCCTGGTGGATTTAGCTCACGTTACCCCAGCTAAAATCTTTTTTGGGGTGGCGGGGCAGTCTCCAAGAATCTGCATTCAAAAGTTATTCCCAGAAAATTGGTCACAGACTCAATGGGTGGGGTCCTCTACTATAGATCCGTTAGGACAGTTCACTGCAAAATAAACCAGATTATCCCAGGTGTTTGTCATAAAATATTCCAAACAAGCAGATAGTCTTCCCAACCAGCTGCATCGAGTGAATTAGTGACCTCAGTTCCCAAAATGAGCAAATATTTGCACAAAAACAATAAAGTTTATCAGTTTGACATTAAATATCTTGTCTTTGTGGTGTATTCAATTGAATAGGTTGAAGAGGATTTGCAAATCGTATTCTGTTTTTATTTCATTTTACGCAACATCCCAACTTCATTGGAATTGGGGTTGTACATTACGGGTTTATGATGACTTGAAAACATGTTTTATTCATCAGTTGTTCCTTACTTTTTGACTGTAAACTGCTACCAGTATCATTAGCTTTGTTCTTATTTACAAACATTTCACTTAAATCATGTAACATCACTTTTTGACTACAAACAAATTGTCCTTTAATATTAATTGTGTGTTGTTAACAAACATGACACTGCCAGACATCTCACTGAAATGTAACCTGTGGACTTCAGCCCTACAAAAATATACAACACCAGGATCAGAACTGAAACTGTTCATCGCTAACTTTACTTATAATTGAGGACCAAAAGGTCTTTTTGAAAATGTGAAGGGCAGATTCTTTTGATGATTTCTTTCTGTTTTCCTCTACAATGTGTGACACTGAGCCTTTCACTCTCCACACTATTTTTTTTTAAACTTTTAATTAAATAATACAGGTAACATATACAAATACAAACCCTAATTTTTTTTTTTTTCCTCAAAGGTGGAACATGTAAATATTGGAGGAGCATGGCATGCATGCACATGCACACATGGTGTTGTGTGGCGTCTCAGCTCCACATGGAGGCAAAACTGAGTCATTTTAACATATTTTATTTTTCTTTTGTGGATCATGGGATAATTTCTTCGCACGCAGACATAATTGTGACTCTTTCAATTTCAGGTGCAAATTTAGAGCGGCCCGTGGAGGGGAGAGGAGGCTCCGAACGCAGCACCACAGACATCCAACAAACAGATTACACCTGTAGCGGACCAAGCCAGTCTCCAGTCCGGCCTGAACATCCACACCAAGGGCTGAAAACTCACCAACCTGATGGACAATCTTGGTGCTGAAACCCTGATCTGAGTTCTGATGGAGCAACTATGGTGCAAACGTTTTTCAGCCATGACAAGGAATTAAAGTATTTTCAGATGTTGTTTTCCAAACTCAGGAGCTTTATGTGGGTAATTTGTTGAATTCTAATGAAATGAACAGGTAAGACTTTTTATTTACTCTGATGTGTGAATTTACTCCCGCTGCTTTCAGCCAATCAATGGACAGCATTGATGGACGAATTTTGACTTATGAATAAATTGCATGAAAGCCTGTAAAAATCCATAAATTAGCCCCATCATTGTTTAAGCCACAGTGTTCAAACATATGGCAAAAGTAGCAGTCTGGAAATTACGGAGCGTGGCAGTGAAAATCCCCCATTGAGAGGTTGACATCATGCTGCTGTAAAGGGGTATTGGGTGTCGAAGTATCGGAGACGTTTTATGATTACAAGTACAAGTAAATGAATACGGTATCTGGCCCATACCCGATACTGGTATCGGGATTGGTGCATCCCTGGATATCAATGTAGGCAAAATAATTTAATCTTTATTTAACCAGGTTAGTCCCATTGAGATAGAGATCTCTTTTACAAGGGAGACCTGGACAATTACAACATTTCCAGTTCACCTAACCTGCATGTCTTTAAATGTGGGAGGAAAACCGGAGCACACCGCTGGAAACCCACACAAACATGGGGAGAACATGCAAACTCCACACAGAAACGCCACAGGTGGTAATTGAACCCATGACCTTCTTGCTGTGAGGCACAGTGTTACCCACTAATCCACCGTGCTGCCAATACAATAACGGAACAGTAAAATAAACAAATCACAATATAGCAATGTCAAACATGCTAGACAGAGATTCAGGCCTCATCGTACAGTCTTGTGGTCACAGGGACCACAAAGGCCCAGTGTTAAAAGTGTTAGACATCAGGGCCCCTTAAAAGGCCCATTAGTCAGCTGGCATTTTTAAAGTCCCCCAGAGTCCCCGCCCATGTGTATTAGGGCCTGTTCCTCAAACACCTCCTGAAAAGTCACTCCAGGCAGGGTAAATCCAAACATCTGTCCTCCTGAGATCCTCTTCACATTCAGGTTGATGTGACCTTGTGGAGCTGCTCTTCAGTGATACTTGTCATGGCCAGCAGCGACGCCTCTCAAACAGCCTCTTCAAGCACTGCACCTCAGAACTAGAAGACAGAGCAGAAATCAATCGATCACAATGAACGTATCACAGGTCAAATAATTCAGAACAGCAAAGTATCACATACATTTCCCTAAGAATCCATGAATATAGATATTGTGAGACTGAGTCCAGCACCATTTGCGTAACTTCAATTTAGGATGGAGGGGGACAGTAGTTCAGTACAGCTAAACATCAGTCATGGCAGACAGAGCAGATGGGTCTTTAGTCTGGACTCCACAGAGTCAGACTGTTTTATCTCAGCAGACAACAGTTGCACAATAAGAAAAAGCTGTGTGATCTGCTGACATTTTTAAAATCTTTGGAACACACAAGAATCCTGCATCCTGAGACTGCAGCTCATGGGCCAGTGCATTAAGTCCCATACTCATTTACCACCTGGTTGGACTGAACAATGTAGATGAGGGTCCTAGTCAACTACAGAGACAACAAACATAACTGGAACTGAACCAAGTGTCTATATATTGGGTAGCCAAAACTCTGATCCCATTGATCACCTGCTCTGCAATACACAGTATGCAGTAGTAACAAAATGAAAGAATAATAACGGCACTGTGCTTTTTAAAGCGGAAAAACTTTAAGTGTCTCAGATGAACCCCACCCGGAAGAAGAAAAAGTTGCAGTCCTAGACTGACCACTTGAGGCTGACTGCAAAAAGCTTCCCAGTTAAGTCCGTATTAAAATGTCAAACATTAGAGCAGAAATAAAGATGTTTACAGCCTGGTACAAAAAACGTTTTGGTCTCTATAGGCCCCTAGCTGTTTTACTGAGCTGTGTCTGTCATTTTGAGCATTTTATTACAATTTCTGACAGTAACAGGTTGATGTAGTGCATTTGCTTGTTCTACAGCCACACTTGACTAGGCTGCAGGTGCAGTCGGTAAGTCTGGGGTAATTGGTGAATAAGAGTTATCATCTTCAAGACTGTGTCAGAGACGATTCTAGGGTCTGTTGGGGCCCCAAGCAGAAATTCACTGCCCCCCCCCCCCCCGCAACAGAAATTCACCAAATTTGGTTTTTCGTTATTTTAATAAATCACCAACAAATTGTAAGTAGTATAGTTTTTTCACAAGTTACAAATAGTGAAGTTACAAACACATGAATTTTTCACCATTTCAATAATCAACAACAAATTGTGAACAGTTAATTTTTTTATTTCACACATTATAAAAAGTGAAGTTAGAAGAAGTTACAAATAGATGAGTGTCATCATTTTCATAAATCAACAACAAATTGTGATTTGTGTTTCTTAAGTTGCTGTAAGTTTCTGTTCATTTTAACAGAGAGTGCAAGGTAATTGTCAATTAACTTAAAAAAACAAACAAAAAACAACCAAAACAAACCTTTAACTTGAATTTTTAGCCGTTGTGTAAGGGATGTCTTCACAGTATCTGTTTCCGGTCTTGTGCGAATGCGCTGACCATGTCCTCAAGATCCAATGACCTTCGCACCCTGTGTGCAATGGAGATCAGTGCTAGACCAGAAAGTCTTTCTTGAGACATGGTGATTGGAGATGTCTTGATTAATGTGAGAGATAAAAGCTTCTCTCTCCAGAAGCTACTGTTACTGGTAGGGTTAAGAGGAGGCGAAGGGCGATGCTCAGGTTTTCATACAGATCCAGAAGATCTTACTTATAAATGTAATCCAGCATCTCTCTTGGAGAAGATACATCATCTGGAAATGCATGGTATGCAGCCCTGACCTCCAGATTAAATCTTCAGCATCAAGGTCATTGACATTTCGCTCTAATGCCCTACACTTCTGCCCAAGTGTGCCATTCTGAATTGTTTTCTGAATGTCTTCTTTTGAGAAAATAAATCTATAAAGGTCGTACACTTCTCCAGTTTGTTGAACCGATCATTCAGACTGGTAAGGGCTGTGTCCACTAGGGGCAGAAAGAATTCTCTCTTGAAGTATTCTTCAGGAGAAGACTGGGTCTCTTCCTGGCCCTCGTATGAGAATTGTCTGGTGGTTTTTCTCTTCCTTTTTGCAGGAAAGGTCCTGTCAATGTCAATGCCTCAGCCATTTCTCTGCCATCCGTTTCAGATGCAGGGAGCCATTTTCTCTGAAGTTTATCAGATACTGTCTGACTGAGGTGGTTTCCAGAGAAACACTGGGGCTCTGTACCAGCTTGCTAATGCGGTTTATCTGGTACAGTATGCTGTACCAAATAACGGTACACAGCACAAACACCATGTCATGCGTTCTTCCAGCCTGATAACGACGTGGTAGTTTATCTGCTGCACGGCTGACCACTCATGGCATGCATGGCACACAGTGTGGTGTGTGGGGAGAGCCGAAATAACTTGCTGTCAAGTTAAACCAAGCAACTGTAGTACTGTAGTACAGTCATTAAAATCAACATAGAAAAGTATGGCCATGCCAACGCGAATGAAACTAGACTAGCACCATTCTATATAATTCTTATGTTTCGACTGACTTACCACTACTTGCTTTTTTCTCTCCTCTTCCTCTTTTTCTTCTTTCTTTTCTCACTCCCGGAAGGATAGTTCCTCTTCATTTTCTTATAGCTGTCATTATCTTGTTTTGATAGTTTGATAATTTGCAGGTGCAGAGACAATTTGCAGACACACGGACGTGCAAGTGAATGACTTTTTAAAACGCAAGTGTCTACTTTCGACTCGCAACTCGCAAATCTCGACTCTCTTTCACCACCTAGTGGATCGGGGGCCCCAAGCAGCTGCTTGCCTTGTCTGGTGACAAGATGTGCCTTTGGATTGTGTCCATAATTCTTCGAGAAAGACAAATCTGGATTTGCATTTCTGTCATTATACCACATTGCTTGTGCAAGATGTGGTATTTCAGAGTAGAATGGGTTGGGGTTTGCTTCTCAGCCTCAGCTTGACTTTGTTTAAACAGTTGCCACTGGAGCTTATTAATGTCCACAAGATTTGTGCAAGTAGAGAAGAGTCTATGGACAATTTCTTCCAGGCCATCATACATGTCATGAGTTGGATAGACACGGTAATGACCTGAGTAAAGGCTGTAAGTAAGAAGAAGTGTTTTCCAGCAGGTAAAATTTCCTTTCCCAGCAAATTTTCCAGGTGTGTCTGATCCTGTGAAGGCATGGAGTCCAGGTAAGCTCTGTGTCAAGTCTGGGCTAACAGCCTGATAAATAGGCTTGAGAAGAACAATTCAACATTTATCTCCAGGGACAACAATAATGCAGGCACATCAAGTTCAGGTTGTCATCTTAAGGCCAAAACAAACACATCTGTGTATGGTGACATAATATGAACTGCATGGTCCAATCTGGAGGCATAGAGAGCACGGAGGATCAAACATGCCTTATGTCTGTTTGCATTGTAAGTGGTGCAGTGTTAATAAAACAACTGTTAAAAATACATAAATATGTATAAACCAGATTAGAGTAACTAAGTAATAATAATAAATGCAAACCTTGCAGCACAATTGCATCCCACTGAGTTTGCTTCTCTTGAAGTCTATTGAATATCATCTTACACTTTTCGGGCTTCACACAGCTTTCTAAGCTTCAATATTTCAAAGTTCCATTAGTGTGAGATGACATCTGAGTTCCATCTTTGTCTCATCAGACCAGAGAATTTTGTTCCTCATGGTCTGAGAGTCCTCAGGTGCCGTTTGGCAAACTCCAGGCTGCCTACCATGTGGGTCATTCCATCTTAAGTCACCCAGAGGCTCCCAGGTCACCCCTCAGTTCTGTTATGTCAGTTTGATATATTATTCCTATTATAAAGTTATGGTGAAATGCCAAATATTAGGTCTGTATCTTTCAAACATTTGAAGTTACAGCCTTTGGAATTTGTGAATTTTTCACATATCATGAAACGGTGTTTTCTACCAACTTTGCACATTAATAATGAGCTCCCTATATGCGTCACACACTTTGAAACTGCTCATGCCAGGCTAACCTTTGGTGTAGAGTTTGGAAATGTTGGCAATTCTGGTGTATCTAGTGTGATCTGCCCTCCACAAAGGCCTCAAAATGGTAGAAAACCCAAAATTGTACTTGTTCATATCTTTGATTAGTTCAAAATCAAAGAAATATACTAGCTGTGGCTATAGAACTTTTTGTATGATGGTTTGTAATATAATGGAACATATTTACACATTTAAATGATACACCAGGTTGTTTTAACAAAATTTATAGTTGTTGAAAAAAATGCTAATTTTGAAAGTGTCAACATATGCCACCCTGGATGCCAATGTGGACAGTTGACTATCATATTCATATTTTTTACCATATATTTTACATATCCCAAGTTGATATGCTGCAAATATGGTGTTGTTATTGAGCTTCCTTCATGTGATTTTGTCTTCAAACCAGAATGTAGTCACAACAATATTTTTTTGGCAGAAACACGATAAGTTCCTTCTATGATGGTAACTGGTATGTTGGATTTTTTTCAAAACTGGGTGAATTAAGATGGAATGACCCATGTGCCTTTTCCTAAGGAGTGGCTTCCGTCTGCCACTCTACCATTAGGGATGCACCGAGCCACAGTTTTTCACTTGCAATTTGTTCCGGATACCTGAATTTGGATATCTGCCAATACCAATACTTTTCCAATCTGATGCCAGAGCTCTGTTTGCTTTAATATTATTATTATCATTGTTGTTTATTTATATGAGAATTTTCTTAAAAAGAGACGTGAAAGTTCAGCTACAAATTGCCAGAAGGTGTATCTAAGATGAAGCCTAGATTTGATGTTTTGGTGGAAGAATTAAGTACTTTTATTTTTTTATGGACTTTTATACCCCAAGAGAGAAAAGACAGCACACACTCTCTCTCTGTCTTTCTCTCTCTCTTTCTCAATTTTCAAGTTCAAAGGAGCTTCATTGACATGGGAAACATTACATTGTCAAAGCAAGTATTCAGAAAAATTAAAAATAAAGTCCTTTCTGTCTGTCTGTATGTCCTGTCTGTCCCCCCCCCCCCCCCCCGTCTGTCTCTATTTGCCTGTCTCTCCTCCTCAATTTTCAATTTCAGGGGAGCTTTATTGACATGGGAGACATGTTTTCATTATTAAAGCAAGAGTAAAAATTAAAAATTGAGTCCTCTCTCTCTCTCTCTCTCCCCCCTCTCTCTCTCTCGCTGTTTTCCTGCTGACAATCTTGGAACTAATCAAAAAATGAAGCATTTCAACTGTAAAATAAGCCACAAATTTCTAAATGTATCACCAGCGACGCTCACATGACAAACTCTGAATTAACACTGAAGTATTAATGTAAATTGTTTCCCTTTCAGCGGACAGAAACTCAGTTCGGCTGTCCTCTTCAGCTGCAATCTCGGCTGGCTTTTCATAATGTTCCACATCCTTGGGACGCTGAAGCGGCTAACTTTTCAGCACACATTTTTGTGGCTGATAAATGAAATCCTGCTGGAGACCTGAAGAGAGAACAAGAAATGAAAAATAATGGGATAACATGGTATGAAAAAAATAATCATGCCAACAATAACTGTGACCTGCTTTCACCTGACACTCATCAATGTCTGCAATTATTTGTTACATTAACTTGCCTAATTTAAGGCTCATCTAAATAACACAAGCACATTATACTGACACGGCATTTCTCACCAGCACACTCACATATAGATAATTTTTTTAAAATGTGCTGCTGAGCAACAGACTAAAGAGGTGCTCAGTCAAGGTCTGTCACTCTCTGAGGTCACAGCTGAAGTAAGAGAAGTACCATAAATGTGTAAATGTCCTGACATTTTAGGAAAGACAGGGTGATAAACATGACTCATTACCTCAAAAGGAGGACACCACTGGTCCATTTTAGTTCTTCAGTTGATGTCTGACAATAATAAAGGGGGCTGCAAAGCCGCTGCCAAAGAACACCAACATTAGCCCTAGCAGACGCCACTTGTTTGCCACAGAAAATGGCATGTTCTGCAAAAACACAAACGTAACCAACATTATATATATTTTGGACAGTGATGGTATTGTATGACTGTGCTACTCCCCCCCCCCCCCCCCCCCACACACACACACGCCACAGTTTTGGGAGGAGCAGCACACCTTAACCCTTTATGTCAACATCAAGTTATTTTCAGACTATAACAAGTGCATATTGTGGGCAGGGGTGGTGGAGCGTGGTTAGTACACTTTGTTTCAGTGTGGAGGGTTCAAACACCACCCCTGCCACATTTCTCCATGCAAAGTAGGATTTGCTGTAGCGACCCCAAGTGCAAACAAGGCAGCAACTAAAAGGACTTGCTTTTTTTTTTTAAATAAAGTACAAATTGTGAAGCGAGATGGGACAGTATTATACAATCTCAACACTGTGGGATTTTAATGATCAGAGGTGAACTACGTGTCTGGTTTGGGAACTTCAGGTGGCAGGGCTGCAGCAAACAGATGAGGTGCGGTGTCCCAAGTTGTGTCAGGCACTTCAGTACCAAACGAGAGAGAGAGTTGGTTTTGTTTTAAAATTGCGTAAATGGCAAACATTTTGTTTTCATTCAGAAACATGAGCAAAAGTTATCCCATTTTCATTGTTGTCATTGTTGTTTCAGGTTTCTAATACTTTTTGTTTATTTTAAATTTCCTCCCCGAGTTGAAACTTTGATCTAATTTGAACCACAGGGTTTATGACCCATTACACCCCCTGGTCTGCTTTCCAGACTCATGGACTGCAATTTCAAAATCTCACTGTTTCAAAAGTAGCACCATTTTGTTCCAATGGTACGAGTTCCCCACAGCAAAATTGAATTAATGCTACATGGCTTGCCAGTGAGCCTTCTGTTCCTGAAATGTGCATAAAGGCTCAAAGCTATGGTCTTTTTTTATCATTTCATTCATTAAAAGGAAAAACAAAACCATAAAAAACAACTACAATATAGGGAAGGAAACTTGTCCAACATCTTTTCAAAGAGTGGCAAGAAGAGCAGAAAATACATCAAACTTAACTGTACACTGGCAGGAATATTAGCATGAAATAAATATTCTGGGCAACAGTGCTTTTTCACAGGGAAGAGCAGCATGAACATACTTGCAAATGAGTGAAGCAAGGAATGCTTTGTTTTTAAACCACAGAGCCGTATATAAGAGGAGAGAACGCAGTCACACAGACGCATGCTGGCAAGGAGGCGTGGTGCATGTATCACGTGACTGCCCATTTACCGTTATATACAATACAGTAACACCAAAGTTGCTCGTAGATCTTGTCAAGAAACGATGGAAAATGCCAGAAAGCTGCACGTTGGCAATGCCACAACCGGAGGAAGAAGGGAGACATTTCCTTCCATAAGTAAGTGGTTTTGGTTCTTATTATTACTTTTCCCATGACTTTGGAGCGATAAACTAGTGTATCTTGCAGAGCGTCATGCCTGTGCAATGCATGAATATGAAGTTGTACACCATATAAAATGCTACTCATGAACAATCATCCGAAAAAGAATTATTGGATTTTACATAACTTTTGAAGGGCTTGTACTTAATCTAAGGATTTAGAAACCACCTGGATGGAATTTTACTCAAAGCTGAATTAATTCAGTACGATACAAAAATGGATTCTACCATGAGAAATTATTAATGCAGCATGTGTGCATCACAATATTGTGCCTTATGTCTGCAGAATTTAGAGATGGAACATATCAGAATCTGTGTTTTCAACACTAACTTCTTTGGATATGACATGTTGAGCTTCCAATTCTGTACCTTGATATTGCCTGGCAGTGCCTGAAATAAAGTGTGACTCATGAATGATCACTCGCAAAGGAATTGATTGAAGCTGGAACAAATCAGATCCATGTAAACTTTCAACATTATTGCGGAATGTGTGGGCGTCAGGGGTAAGTTTAATACTTCCTACATAATTTAATTTTACTGACTCAATATCCAGGTAAGAATGGTATTTAAACATATTTTGCGAGCTTTTTTCCATATGTGTAACACTTGCGTATTTACTTCAGCACTGAAAAATGCACACGAAAACATTTCACATACGGGCACTTCATCAATATTTGAAAATGGCGGCTCGTTCTCCACGAAGGCACCGTTGCGTAAAAACTGATGAAAATTATTGGTTGAAATAAAAGGATTAATAAATGAAATAGTTTTGACTGTGTTGAATGTTTAGTCTCCAAAGTAAAGGTCAAACAAGGTCAATGTCCATTGGATTCTATGACATGTGACATATGTTAACCTGTAACATGATAACGAAGTGTGACAGATGGTGCAAACTATTCCTTTTTAGAACTGTTAACCTAAACAATAATTTGCATATTTTACTGAAATTGGAGCAACTTTAACTTTTGACCCCTGTACAAACTGAAACTGACCGTTGTCTCCATTTTGCTGTTTTTGCCCCATAACTCCAGAACATTCCATCATAGATAGTCCAAACTATCTATGTATTATTTTTCTCTGTATTATTTTTCCATTGACCCCTACCTGGCAACAGCTACAACCCTGGGATGGCTATCATATTTTTTGTGTAGACCATGGTACACTGAGGCTGGATTATAAGTGTTGTTTAGTCACCTTAAGTGGTACCGAAAAACCTGCTTGGCCCATGGACCTAAAAGGGAACAGGATTGAAACCACTGGCCTATGTAATGATTCACAAATCTGAGACAGATTAAATAGTAGGTGTGCTTGTTAGTAAAAAGGATCACTCAGTGACCCTTCAAATGTGAACTTATTTTTTCTTCACACATACGTTAAGCATTTCCTGTTTGTTAAAAGCATTTTTACTTGAAGGTACATTTTGGTTTTGTTTGAATCTGTGTAAATGTTAAGTTAATAATGTATACTGTCGAACACTTCAAGTTTTTGTAATTTAATGACAGTCAGGATTAGGAATGGGTATTGATAACATTTTATTAGGGCTGCAGCTATCGATAATTTTAGTAATCAAATATTCTATTGATTATTCTGGCGATTAATAGAGTAATCAGATTAAAAAGTACTTTGGCGTTTTTAAACAACATCAATAATCCAGGGCTCTGCCTAAGCAATGGCACAATGTAACTGCGCCAAAGTGTTGACATTTTGCTGAAATGGCGATGGATGTGGCTTTCTGTTTTTTTTTTTTTTCTTTTTTCAGACCCCGCCCCCCCCACCTTTTTAAGCATTTACTTATTTTACCTTTCAGCTTCTGGAGAGCTCTGCCCCCCATAACTCCCCACCCTTTTTTAAGCATTTTCTTTTTGCTTTTCAGCTGACCCCCAATTACAGCCCTCTTAACCCCCTGCCACTTTAAGCATTTTTAATGTACCAAAGTGCGCAGCATGTCGTCAGACAGTGTGATGAAGGAGATGATCCCTCTTTTGTTCTGTACGAGGAACCAGAGCAGGTGGACCCACCGACGTGCACACAGATCTCCACAACTTCTGTTTGCAGTTTCTCCAGGACTCAGGCGCTATGAGCTCTGTCTCAGCGTCGAGTCCAGGAACTCGGAGAAAGGATCGAGATCGTTAGCTTTGGTTTCATTTAGTTCCTCTTTCTTCCTTTTTGTGCTCTGGCTTTGCAAGCAATTTGGGATAAAGCTCTTTCATCTGCCTTTTCTCAACAAATTGTGACTTTTTTCCCTTCAGCCAGGAATCGTCGTACGCCGTGTGACTGGGCCATAAACAAAAAGGCTATCGACGCCGGTGGCTTGAATAATTTATCAATTCTTAATAGAAACTGGTTTTTAATACCCATCCCTAGTCAAATAAATAAAAAAAAATTACAATTTGTAACACATCTGACTCTTTTACGACAACAAACACTGAGCCATTATACAGAAAACAAATGCACACAAACATGCTGAGATGCGAGCAGCTTAATGCTAACTTTATCATTGAAATTGCCATAGACATGCTAACGCATTAGCATCTGTTCCGTTTTTAAGTTATAAAATATCAACTGTTTCAGAAGACCATAACAGGTCAGTTTAACATAAAAAAGGTAAATATTACTCACAGACATATGCTCTTTGGGGTTTTAGCGGGGAAAAAATAAGATAAATTGAAATAAAACAAAAAACCAATGAAGCTGCAGATCAAAGCACTGCTTCATTGGTTCAAGGTTCAAAGCAAAGCCGCGCTGCAGAAACGATTGATTACAGACCGCTGCAGTGTCTGTAATCAATGTAGAGAAATGGTCTTTTTCCCGACAAACACTCTCAAAACAACAGGCACTCTGAAGAACAGATAAGGGAATCATTAAGCAAAAAGGCTATCGATGTCGGTGGAGCGAATCATTTCTTAACAATACCCGAAAATAACCAATTTGCGATACCCATCCCTAGTAAAAACAGCTGATTCTCTCATTTACTTATTTTTGTTTTATGGATAATGTAAGATTGAGCCCTCCTAATCTATGCCTGCTATGATTACCTATTTTATTTATTTTCTTTCTTTCATTACTTTGACAGTTTCTTCCCTTCTATCTCAGATACTCACTGGGACAATACTCAACTCTGAAAATATCATTTCTTTAATCAATGTTTATACAAGTTTTGTGGAATCATCAGCAAGCTTATATATATATATATATATATATACATACATATATATATACATACACACACACACACACTGGTCCCTCGCTATATCGCGGTTCACCTTTTGCAGCCTAGCAGTTTTGCTGATTTTTTTAGTGCAATTTTGCATGCTTCTTCGTCTTTTTTTTTTTTTTTTTTTTTAAACAGCGCATTGTGTTCTGCGTCCTCATCAGGCGGGCCGTTCAGCATCACTGCGATTGCTCTCACTACCTCCGATGCGCTTACCGAGTCTGCGGGCTCGGTAGGCACTGCAGCGGGCCACTGACACCGCCCCACTGTCTGCTGTGCGGAGCTACAGCCAAAATCTGGCAACAGGTCCAAAGACTACGCTCGCTGTTTGGATGCAGAGCGCTCCAGCAGCCCGCAAGGATAGAATTCTTGCGGAAAATCCGCAGTGCTGCATGGTCTCGGTAACCGCAGCCACAGAGCTCCATGAACACAGAGAGGTTTGTATCTTTTTAATGACTTGGATTCTTTGCGGGTCCCGCATCCGTATCACCGGAGGTAGTGAGCGAAGGGAGAGCACGCGCATTGTGTTCTGCGTGTCTGTTTCTAAGAATCTTCTCACCCAGAAGAAAAAAAGAGCGCCAACAACTACCCATAACTGTGTTCTTCACTCGGAAAAAGACACCTGCACCGAGGTGACATTCAGTGGAAAAACACGCCACGGAGCGGCGCCACGACAAAGAGGCGCGGTCAGAGGAAGTGTGAAATACTGGTGAGTCAATATTACTAATTTCTTATGTGTCCAACCTCGTAGGTTGATCGTTAAAATTGAATTGTTAGTTCTAAAAGCCATCATAATTATTTATAGGAAAATATTCTATTTTATTTCTCAAACAGATGTTTGGGTCTGAAAACAGGTTTTGAAATTTGGTTTCCTTCTATAATACCGGAATTATTTTTCTTTGAACTTTGAGAGTGTTTACACAGGAGAGAAAAGTGAGAAAATGTTAATGCCTGTTTGAGAAAAGTGTATAAAGTGTGTAGTGAAGGGTTTTACAGCCTTAAAACATCTTGTAAAAAAATAACGCTTACTACTTCGCGGATTTCGCCTATTGCGGGCTATTTTTAGAACGTAACTCCGCGATAAACAAGGAACCACTGTGTGTGGTGTGTGTGTGTATATATATATATATATATATATATATATATACACACACACACACACACACGTATATGTGTGTGTATTGGTACCATATCATGAACAAAAGTGGATGGATAACAAAAGTCATGATGATAATACAGAAATAGTTTTTTTTTTTTAAAGAGTTGAACTAAAAGAATAAAACACCACCTAACTACCTACAGGAGAGAGAGTTTTCCTGCAATGACAACATTTATTAGACACAGCTCCATGAGCTTCAGCCTAATATAAGTAATAAAGCTCATAGCAACAATGCCAAAAGCTCCAAAACTATGCACAAGAAGACCTAATAAATGTCTTAAAATAGTTTGTCCAACACAAAACACAACATGTGGCTACACTTATTATTATCTTTGCCTATATGCTGGAATAAGAGATAGAACTCTTCAAATTATTGTTCATTGTGGGCATTCAAGTTTTTTTCACGCCTGTCGGTTACGTCATTCGCCTGTGGGCAGTCTTTGAGTGAGGAGTGGCCCACCCTCTCGTCATTGTTTAGTAATGGCTCAGAGACTGCTGCTTTGTTTGATCAAAATTTTTTCAAAACTGTAAGGCACAACTGAGTGGACACCATTCGATAAATTCAGCTGGTTTTCGGTAAAAATTTTAACGGCTGATGAGAGATTCTGTTCTGTAAGTGTCGCTTTAAGGACGGCCCACAGCGCCTGATGGCGATCTGCGCTTCGAGGCGGCAGCGTCTCACCGTTTCAAGTTGTAAACTTCCACATTTCAGGCTCTGTTGACCCAGTAAGTTGTCAGAGAACAGAACTTTCAGAAGAAGTGGGCATGAGGAGTTTATTCGGACATTCCATTGCTAACGGACATTTTGTAATGAAAGAACGTGCGGGCAGAGTCAGAGTCGCATGTCGGGCCGGACCCGACCGTGGGGGGGGGGTCGCAACAGGAAAAACACCTCCGTTGGAAAACTTAACAGGCAAGTTGGAACATGCCCAAGCTGTTAAACAATTTCTCAGTTACTCACTTGTTGAAAGCCATCAAAAGCCGCCTGAATTTTACAAATGGTTTTCAACACGGAGGTGTTTTTCCTGTCGCGGCGCACACAGATTCGCCGAGACGTCACGGAAACGACTCGGCAAATTTGCGCGCACATCTTTCATTACAAAATGTCCTTAAACAGTGGAATGTCCGCATAAAGTCCTCATGCCGGCCTCTTCTGAATCTTCTCTGTTCTCTCACGACGTGCTGGGTGAATTAAGCCTTAAATTAGGATGTTTTCAGGTCGAAACAGGCCGACGACGGCGCCTGGAAGTGCTGCGCGACATCCCGCTCCATGGGAAGTCCTTACAGCGACAGAAACACCCCATAATCTCTCATCAGCCGTTAAACTTTTCACCGAAAACCAGCTTAATTTCTCGAATAGTGTCCACTCGGATATTCCTCACAGGTCCAGAAAAAATTTTGATAAAGCAACGTGCGCCGTCTCAAGCAGCGTGTGAAACAACGGAATTCAGCCGAGAGGGCGGGACCACATCTCACTCAAGGCCTGCCCACAGGGAAATGACGTCACCAAACTCACGCATGCGCACGAGGGTTCAAGCATGATTGGTATAATCGCACGTCATTCAAATCCATATAGTTTTTTTAAAAAACAAAAAGGTAGGATACTTTTCTGATAGACCTCGTATGTAGAGATCAGTGCCCTGAAATACTTTGGACATTGAAAACGTAATTTTGTCCACAGGGAAGGTGACATTGAGCAATTCATTTGGAGTCAGACTTTTCCTGGTTAGCCTTTTTAAGATGTATTATAACATGGGGCCCTTGCCAATAAGTAAGAAATACGACCTGGTGACGTAATCTTATTTTAACTCGTTGGAAAGCAAAAAATGTAACTTCCCAGGTGCCATGGAACGCAACATTAAGAGTCAGCTAAAGGCTAGCACTACTAATCTCTAAGTGAGTTTCGAGCAGTATATAAAAACCATATTCTGAATATTTCCTACTATTAAAAAAAAATCTGCGGAGAAGATTTATATGCATAGGACCGTGGTTTATGTGGCTGACATTAATAACTACCAAGTCTTAGCGTCACGGATATGACCTTCAGCTAACTTTGCTAACGTTAGCCTTAAGAGGCACGGCCGCAACTCAACGCATTAAATGAATACATTACCTGGCCAGGTCCTTCAGCATAATGCGAAGAACGAACAACAGACGTTGTAAATCGCCGCACAACTTGTCCCAGCATGGCTAATTTTTATTCTGTCCTCGTCAGTAACTGAACTCTACAGTGTCGTCAGTTCAAAGATGCTATTTGCGAGTTTGCGACCTTTTTGCTTCCGGGAGTTTCGCAAAGGCGCATGGGACGTACAGAAGGCGAGAGAATGTATGGGGAATGTAGTCCAAATACATACCAAATGACTACAGATCCATCAGAATAAAAGACACGGCAAACGCTTGCGTTGCTTTCAAGTTGGACGGACAAAATTATTATTATTTCCTCATGGTATAACTTAAAGAGTGAATTCACTTGAAGTGCCTCGAATACTTAATCAGAAACTCTCCTCAACCAAACTATTGCCTTGATGCGTAGCAGAAAAAAAAACAAAACAAAAACAAAAACAAACAAACAAAAAAAAAAAAACAGAAATGTTTTGAATGTTAATGCTGCAGGTGAAGGATGAAAATTTGCTAATAAAATACTACACACCACACACAATACTTATTTGTTTCATTATTGTTGCACTGCAGCATTTTTAGGGGGACATTTTAGAATTACATATTTATTACCACCACAATTTTTTTTTCAGTCGGTTTTTTTTTTTGTTGTTGTTGTTATTGTTGGATTATTTGTCTATTTGTTGGTTAGCATCTTAGCTCACTCCAATACATTTCACTACAGTCCATTTAACCTTTAGTCATGGAACAGTTGGTTAGGGTTTTGAGTTAGCTGCAGATTCAGAATCAGTTCAAAATATTGGTATCATTATGTTTGCCACAAATTTCTGTCAATTGTGTGTTGGTGAATTACAGCAGCCCAACCTGAGTTTGAAGTGATTAGACTGATTAGACTGTAGGTTTTGGAATATTTAACACATCCAGCAGTTCCTGAGGAGCCAATTTTGATGAAGGCAAAATAAATAAATAAATACCTGCTGTGCCTTCAGTCAGGGAAATATTAAAGAAAACTCTAGGCTTACCCCAAATGATTTACAGTGTATCTGGAAAACAGAGGTGGGATGAAGTCACCATCATGTCACTCTCAAGTCATGAAGCAGTCTCAAGTCTCAAGTCATAATGACCACCAATTGTTTGCAAGCTGACTTGAGACTTGACTTGGGACTTGCAGATTGATGACTTGAGAATGACTTGATCCCACCTCTACTGGAAAGTATTCACCCCCCCCCCCGCCCCCGCCCCATACACACACACATTTTATATTACAGCCTTATTTCAAAATGGATTATTTTTCAAATTTTTTGTCTTTTTTTGTTTTTTGGGGGGGGGGGGGGGGGGGGGTGTTTGCAGATTTAGAAAATAAATAAATAAATAAATAAAATAAAAGCCTTTGCCATGAAGCTTAAAAGTGAGCTCAGGTGCATCCTGTTTCCACTGATCATCCTTGAGATGTTTCTACAGCTTAATTGAAGCTCAGTTGGGGTAAATTCAGTTGATTGGACATGATTTGAAAAGACACACACCTGTCTACATGTAAAATCCCACAGTTGACAGTGCATATCAGAGCGCAAACCAAGCAGAAATTGTCTGTAGACCTTGGAGACAGGATTGTCTTCAGGCACAAATCTGGGAAAGAGCACAGAAACATTTCTGCTGCTTTGAAGGTCCCAATGAGCACAGTGACCTCCATCATCTATGAATGGAAGAAGTTCAGATCCACTAGGACTCTTCCGAGAGCTGGCCCTGCATCTAAACTGAGCGATCGGGGGAGAAGGGCCTTGATTTTGGGAGATGACAAAGTACCCGATGGTTACTCTGTCAGAACTCCAGCATTGCTCTGTGGAGAGAGGAGAACCTTCCAGAAGGACAACCATCTCTGCAGCAACCCACCAATCAGGTCTGTATGGTAGAGTGGCCAGACTGAAGCCACTCCTTAGTAAAAGACACATGGCAGCCCACCTGGAGTTTGCCAAAAGTTACCTGAAGGACTCTCAGACCATGAGAAATAAAATTCTCTGGTTTGATGAGACAAAGATTGAACTGTTTGGTGTGAATACCAGGTGTCATGTTTGGAGAAAACCAGGCACCATCCCTACAGTGAAGCATCATGTTGTGTGGATGTTTTTCAGTGGAAGAAACTGGGAGACAAGTCAAGATTGAGGAAAAGATGAATGCAGCAATGTACACAGGCATCCTGGATGTAAACCTGCTCCAGAGAGTGCTTGACTGGGAAAACAGTTCATCTTTCAGCAGGACAATGACCCTAAGCACACAGCCAAGATATCAAAGAAGTGGCTTCAGGACAACTCTGTGAATGTCCTTGAGTGGCCCAGCCAGAGCCCAGACCTGAATCAGTTTGAACATCTCTGGAGAGATCTGAAAATGACAGTCCACTGATGCTTCCCATCCAACCTGATGGAGCTTGAGAGGTTCTGCAAAGAGGAATGGGCAAAACTGCCCAAAGATAGGTGCACCAAGCTTGTGGCATCATATTCAAGAAGACTTGAGGCTGTAATTTCTGCCAAAGATGCATCAACAAAGTATTGAGCAAAGGGTGTGAATACTTGCGTAGATGTGATTTCTTAGTTTTTATTTTTTTAATAAATTAGCCAAAAAAAACAAAAAAAACACTTTGTTGTAATTATGGGATGTTGTGAGTAGAATTATGAGGGAAAAATGAATTTACTCCATTTTGGAATAAGGCTGTAACCTAACAAAATGTGGAAAAAATAAAGCATTGTGAATACTTTCTGGATGCACAGTATTTATTTTTTTCACATGCTTACCAACTTCATTGTCCCTGCTGTGGGTCACTGCTCTTGCATGTTCTTAATGTTGTTTCTTCCAGCATCAACTGCCAAGAAATGCATAATAGTCTCCAGGACCTAACCCACTTCCCCTTAGAAACCCAGGGTCTCATGTAGAAATACTTGCGTGGAGTTTCTACTAAAAGTTGGCATATGCCAAAACCCTGAATCAGGGGTAAGTACAAATATATTCATATGTATGGAAGTGTGTGTAGGCATGAATTCACTCACGTTCTGTTTGTACATCCCACTGAACATGGAATTTAGCGTGGAACCAAACTCCTCCCTGGCCACACCCTATTTAGATATGCAATTTCATGTAAATAGGCCCTTTGAGCAGGGATTCCCCACGATGTCACATCAGACAACATGAACACAGAAAAGAAATTATACTATAGATGACTGGAAATTACGTGGAGACATTGAGGGACAGTTTATTCGGTAAGCTGTTAAACTGATTAATCATGAAACTGGAAAAATGTTCGTGGGAGCTACTGAGCGTGCGTGTGTGAGGCCAACATGCAGAACAGTGCGCGCACACAGACATTAAAAAGGTGAGGCGCGCCACCGCTGACAGTGTGACATTCATAATTTACACACTCATTTTTTGACAAATACTGAACACAGGAAGCCTGTTAAGAAGCTCTGCAGCTCACCATCAAGCAAAAATAAAGACATTCATAATAACAATAAAAACACATTTGAATGTGCACATGCCCAAATGTGCCGCGCTGGTTTTTGTATTACAATTACACAAATACACTATTTAAACACAAGCAGCCCCCCCCCACCCCCTTCGCGCACCGTGCAGCCTCCACATATGATTTGAACATTGATGGAATGAAAATGTTTCCTATTAACAGAAGCAAATTCATCATGTGATGGCGCCTTTATAGCAACACGTGTGCAGTCAATAGCTCCAATTACATGCACTGTAATAATGGAATGTACCTGATGACATTTGGATGATTGCAGCTCAGCGCTAGGTTGACTGGCATGCTCTCTGTGGTGGGCACAGTTCCGCTAATCCACTAACCAAAGTTAGCCAAAGTTGACAAATCAAAGATAATGTTTTCATTATCGGATTAGCTTTTCAGATAAATTTGAAAACCATCATCGGACTAATTATCTTCCGATAAGTTTTGTTCTGATAATTTTTAGACCACTAACATTTTTGCAGATGTAGTTTTTTGTAGTAGATGCACAGTTCTATCCTCTACAAACAGAGAAGAGCTGGTTCCAGAATAAACTGCTCTATCCTCTGCAGGCAAAGGAGAACTGGTCATAGAAAAGAAAAAAACTCATTTCTTTTGACCCCATACTGATACGCTGGCAATAGCACCCAAGTCACCTAGAGGCATAGAGTTTTAACTTATGGTTACAATTTTAACCAAACTAATTTCGGACAAGTTATTTAAATTAACGTCATGTCTGAAGTTTTATAAGGTGAAAATATCAGATACATGTTTTCGTTTTAGTGTGGACATGGTGTGTGCGCAGTATGTGTAAACGTTCACGACAGGAGAAATGTATTTGAGATGCACTGATCAGGCTCCATACGGAAAACAGCATTATACTCTTTGTATATTGTGCCTATAACTCTCGTGAATATATTCTCTGGGTTTATAGACATTGTTATTGTGTTTGTTTTATGTAAAAATGCCAGAAGAAGCCCAGGTTGCTTTTCCAAAAGCCAAAATTGTGATTCAGGCTGTGTAATATAACCGGCGTCAAAATGCATAGAACACTGCCATCTACTGACGACCGGTTGTATCACAGTGTTGTCGACCGCAGGATTTAAAAATGATCTGTAGGTTTCCAAAACCTGAGAGACCACACATGTGGAGATTAAAAAAAACAAACAATCGTAGATCTGACAGGTTTAGTTGTACAGTGTGGGGTGTCAGCCACAACACAACACAAACAACACACACAAACAGATTTCACACACGAACATTCCTAGGTCAGACACCTCGCTTTCAGATTGGCTGCATGTCACATTTTGCTCCTCACATCCTTCTGAGCAGATCAGAGTGCTCTTACAAACCACACACGGCAGGAATATCTGATAAGATTATATTTAGCGTCATCACGATTGTCGGGGCATCCTTAAGATTGTCGGAAGGGGAAGATCGGGTCCGATATTGCCTAATTGGCTTGCCATGTGAACCAGGGATGTTATGACGCCTCACAGAGCGACTGATCTGTTATAACACTGTACCTAGCCGCTAACCAATCGGATGTTATGACACCTCACGGAGCGACTGATTGATGCATTATGACACCATACCGAATATGTTTTCACTATTATTTGATTTCTTTGTACGACTGACATCGTTATTCAAGCATTCAAAAGGCGATTCCTATCGCCACACAATTCCAACACACAAGAAAGTTTTTTGACAGTTCTTGTTATTGAAAGAAACCTTGTCTCCCTAACCGGATAGAGTTATGATGTCATCACGTGTGTGCTTAGGTGCTGTCTATCGGGATCTTGAAAATTTCTTTCTTTTTTATACAAATGAAAAAAATGACATATTTTACAAAAGCACATTTATTTGTAAACACCAACACGTTACATTGATTCACTTGTGTTGGTTTTTACATAGAATGAATAAATCAACCAATCAGTATGAGCGGAGGCTTAGTTACCCATAATCCCCATGGGGATATGTGTGTTAATGTTCAAATTTTCTGAATTAGTGCATCATTTTAAAATTAACAGATATGTCACATCACATTGTACATTTTAAGAGACTACATTAATGTAGTTATTCTATCTGGAATAATTTTATTTTAAAGGAAAACCATAATTCAAACCTGCTTTCTATTTCAAGACCTCTGCCTCATTGCGGGACCGCTGTATCCTGTCAGGGTAAATGATGCTTTCCTACAGCAGGGGGCAGAGTGCACAAAGCCAAGCACTGGCTCATTGGTTGTATGGGTTTGTGATCGCCATTGGTTCTGTGAGAAGCTCTGGCGGTGTTTAAACTCAAAATCAGCTTCTGCTGAGAGCATATGGGAGGAAAAATTTAAAGTTATTGGTTATCTGTAGCTTCCGCTAAGTTTTCAGGCAGTTTATTGGTATAGCGTTAAAAAAGCCGGGGTTTTTTGTTGTTGTTGTTTGTCTATTGTATTACTTTGCATGTTTCACTGCATTACATTGCTGACTGGTAATTGTTGTTTTGTGTTTATTCTTTGTACACAGAAATTGATGTACGGGGTGGGCATTTATAAGCTTTTGCTTCTGCCCACACCCTTTCAGCCGCACTAAATTGGTAAATTGTTTGTTTTGTTCTATATGTTTTAATTTTTGTTTTCTCTTGACTTGTTTTGTAAATGAGAGATTTTGTCTGTGCGTGCATGCTGAATAAACCATTCATTCAATTCATTCATTCATTCATTCATTCAAAAGATAACTTTTCAGTTAGCTGATTATCAGTTATTGAAGCTAACTTTTTGGTTAGCTGTGCCCACCACTGCATGCCCCTTACCGATCAGCCAGCTCATGCTGGAATGTCCTTGAAGCCAGGATGCCCACCATGGTCCGCACAACCCCTAGGTCCTCGCCGTATTGCGCTCTGGCCTGACTGTAGTTCTGTGTGCATCTCCAGTCACAGTGGCCTTGGTAATCGAAATCGACTTATGAGCCAGTTATCCTAATTTGGACGCAAATCCTCGCATTCTCTGAATACAGGGTCACGTCAGATTGCATCATTTGCAAAGTGCTTTAACAATGCTAATGCAGCCACTTAGTGCCATTATATGCATCAGTTTGCGCATGCTTTTATACTCAACAAAAATATAAACGCAACACTTCTGGTTTTGCTCCCATTTTGTATGAGATGAACTCAAAGATCTAAAACTTCTTCCACATACACAATATCACCATTTCCCTGAAATATTGTTCACAAACCAGTCTAAATCTGTGATAGTGAGCACTTCTCCTTTGCTGAGATAATCCATCCCACCTCACAGGTGTGCCATACCAAGATGCTGATTAGACACCATGATTAGTGCACAGGTGTGCCTTAGACTGTCCACAATAAAAGGCCACTCTGAATGGTGCAGTTTTATCACACAGCACAATGCCACAGATGTCGCAAGATTTGAGGGAGCGTACAATTGGCATGCTGACAGCAGGAATGTCAACCAGAGCTGTTGCTCGTGTATTGAATGTTCATGTCTCTACCATAAGCCGTCTCCAAAGGCGTTTCAGAGAATTTGGCACTACATCCTACCAGCCTCACAACCGCAGACCATGTGTAACCACACCAGCCCAGGACCTCCGCATTCAGCATGTTCACCTCCAAGATCGTCTGAGACCAGCCACTCGGACAGCTGCTGGAACAATCGGTTTGCATAACCAAAGAATTCCTGCACAAACTGTCAGAAACCGTCTCAGGGAAGCTCATCTGCATGCTCATCGTCCTCATCGGGGTCTCGACCTGACTCCAGTTCATCGTCGTAACCGACTTGAGTGGGCAAATGCTCACATTCGCTGGCGTTTGGCATGTTGGAGAGGTGTTCTCTTCACAGATGATGCGAAGGAGATGTGTTGCACTGCATGAGGCAAATGGTGGTCCCACCAGATACTGACTGGTATCCCCCCCCAATAAAACAAAACTGCACCTTTCAGAGTGGCCTTTTATTGTGGACAGTCTAAGGCACACCTGTGCACTAATCATGGTGTCTAATCAGCATCTTGATATGGCACACCTGTGAGGTGGGATGGATTATCTCAGCAAAGGAGAAGTGCTCACTATCACAGATTTAGACTGGTTTGTGAACAATATTTGAGGGAAATGATGATATTGTGTATGTGGAAAAAGTTTTAGATCTTTGAGTTCATCTCATACAAAATGGGAGCAAAACCAAAAGTGTTGCGTTTATATTTTTGTTGAGTATATATCCATCCATATAATTGCAAACACGTGGGTGTGTTAAATGTTCATCAGTGTGTCTCTGATGTGCACATCTCTCCGATGACTTCTTGTTTTCACACTATTAACAGTTCCAAGCGTCACCTTTACATGTCCACAGTGGAACAATAGCTGTAGAAACATTCGTACGCCAGCCTGGATTTTTGTGTGATGCACCGTGCATTTCCACGCTCACGTCAATTTTGACACATTTGCACGTGTACGTGGTGATGGACGTACGCCAGGTTTTTGTGCGTAAACACACGCTTTGCACATGAGACCCCTGATCCTTACGGATGTGAGGAAAAACATTGCTGGATTTTATGTAAATCCACTGATTTTAAAAGAAGTGCATATTTGTGCATTTATTTCTGACAACCAGGCAGGGTCAGTGTTTAAGTGGTTAGTGTACTTGGTTTCAGTGTGGAAGGTTCCTGGTTCACACGCTATCCCTGTCACATTTGTCCATGTAATGTGCAGTTGTGTCAAGAAGTGCATTCGGTGTAAAACCTGTGTCAAATCAACATGCAGATCCACCTTGGATCTGCTGTGGTGACCCCAAGTGAAAACAAAGGCAAATGAGCACATTGGCCTCCATCATCTGTGAAGACGTTTAGATCCACTAGGACTCTTCCTGCAGCTGGCTACCTGTCTAAACAGAGCAATTTGGGAGAACGGCCTTAGTCATTATTTTTATTGTGAAATGTTACTTTTCTTGTAATTTAAATGGACTGGAAATATGAACTGTTACACATTCAACATAACACAACTAACCTAACTATGAAAATTAAAAACTATTACTGCCCAACACATTCTACAGTGCTCTCTTGTAGCAAATATGTCATTTTTATAGTCATATCTGAATTTCTTGACCCCCAAAACATTGATTTAGACACCAAAATTAATGTTCTAGGTTACATAGAAGTGAAAATATGCCATAATATTGATTTTGGCTGCCATTTTGTTTATCGCCCCCTGGTGGAGTTAGCTCACAGTTACCCCAGCTAAAATCTTTTTTGGGGGTGCGGGGCAGTCTCCAAGAATCTGCATTCAAAAGTTATTCCCAGAAAATTGGTCACAGACTCAATGGGTGGGTCCTCTACTATGATCCGTTAGGACAGTTCACTGCAAAATAAACCAGATTATCCCAGGTGTTTGTCATAAAATATTCCAAACAAGCAGATAGTCTTCCCAACCAGCTGCATCGAGTGAATTAGTGACCTCAGTTCCCAAAATGAGCAAATATTTGCACAAAAACAATAAAGTTTATCAGTTTGAACATTAAATATCTTGTCTTTGTGGTGTATTCAATTGAATATAGGTTGAAGAGGATTTGCAAATCGTATTCTGTTTTTATTTTCATTTTACGCAACATCCCAACTTCATTGGAATTGGGGTTGTACATTACGGGTTTATGATGACTTGAAAACATGTTTTATTCATCAGTTGTTCCTTACTTTTTGACTGTAACTGCTACCAGTATCATTAGCTTTGTTCTTATTTACAAACATTTCACTTAAATCATGTAACATCACTTTTTGACTACAACAAATTGTCCTTTAATATTAATTGTGTGTTTGTTAACAAACATGACACTGCCAGACATCTCACTGAAATGTAACCTGTGGACTTCAGCCCTACAAAATATACAACACCAGGATCAGAACTGAAACTGTTCATCGCTAACTTTACTTATAATTGAGGACCAAAAGTCTTTTTTGAAAATGTGAAGGGCAGATTCTTTTTGATGATTTCTTTCTGTTTTCCTCTACAATGTGTGACACTGAGCCTTTCACTCTCCACACTATTTTTTTTTTAAACTTTTAATTAAATAAATACAGGTAACATATACAAATACAAACCCTAATTTTTTTTTTTTCCTCAAAGGTGGAACATGTAAATATTGGAGGAGCATGGCATGCATGCACATGCACACATGGTGTTGTGTGGCGTCTCAGCTCCACATGGAGGCAAAACTGAGTCATTTTAACATTATTTTATTTTTCTTTTGTGGATCATGGGATAATTTCTTCGCACGCAGACATAATTGTGACTCTTTCAATTTCAGGTGCAAATTTAGAGCGGCCCGTGGAGGGGAGAGGAGGCTCCGAACGCAGCACCACAGACATCCAACAAACAGATTACACCTGTAGCGGACCAAGCCAGTCTCCAGTCGGCCTGAACATCCACACCAAGGGCTGAAACTCACCAACCTGATGGACAATCTTGGTGCTGAAACCCTGATCTGAGTTCTGATGGAGCAACTATGGTGCAAACGTTTTTCAGCCATGACAAGGAATTAAAGTATTTTCAGATGTTGTTTTCCAAACTCAGGAGGCTTTATGTGGGTAATTTTGTTGAATTCTAATGAAATGAACAGGTAAGACTTTTTATTTACTCTGTGTGTGAATTTACTCCGCTGCTTTCAGCCAATCAATGGACAGCATTGATGGACGAATTTTGACTTATGAATAAATTGCATGAAAGCCTGTAAAAATCCATAAATTAGCCCCATCATTGTTTAAGCCACAGTGTTCAAACATATGGCAAAAGTAGCAGTCTGGAAATTACGGAGCGTGGCAGTGAAAATCCCCCATTGAGAGGTTGACATCATGCTGCTGTAAAGGGGTATTGGGTGTCGAAGTATCGGAGACGTTTTATGATTACAAGTACAAGTAAATGAATACGGTATCTGGCCCATACCCGATACTGGTATCGGGATTGGTGCATCCCTGGATATCAATGTAGGCAAAATAATTTAATCTTTATTTAACCAGGTTAGTCCCATTGAGATAGAGATCTCTTTTACAAGGGAGACCTGGACAATTACAACATTTCCAGTTCACCTAACCTGCATGTCTTTAAATGTGGGAGGAAACCGGAGCACCCGCTGGAAACCCACACAAACATGGGGAGAACATGCAAACTCCACACAGAAACGCCACAGGTGGTAATTGAACCCATGACCTTCTTGCTGTGAGGCAACAGTGTTACCCACTAATCCACCGTGCTGCCAATACAATAACGGAACAGTAAAATAAACAAATCACAATATAGCAATGTCAAACATGCTAGACAGAGATTCAGGCCTCATCGTACAGTCTTGTGGTCACAGGGACCACAAAGGCCCAGTGTTAAAAGTGTTAGACATCAGGGCCCCTTAAAAGGCCCATTAGTCAGCTGGCATTTTTAAAGTCCCCCAGAGTCCCCGCCCATGTGTATTAGGGCCTGTTCCTCAAACAACCTCCTGAAAAGTCACTCCAGGCAGGGTAAATCCAAACATCTGTCCTCCTGAGATCCTCTTCACATTCAGGTTGATGTGACCTTGTGGAGCTGCTCTTCAGTGATACTTGTCATGGCCAGCAGCGACGCCTCTCAAACAGCCTCTTCAAGCACTGCACCTCAGAACTAGAAGACAGAGCAGAAATCAATCGATCACAATGAACGTATCACAGGTCAAATAATTCAGAACAGCAAAGTAATCACATACATTTCCCTAAGAATCCATGAATATAGATATTGTGAGACTGAGTCCAGCACCATTTGCAGTAACTTCAATTTAGGATGGAGGGGGACAGTAGTTCAGTACAGCTAAACATCAGTCATGGCAGACAGAGCAGATGGGTCTTTAGTCTGGACTCCACAGAGTCAGACTGTTTTATCTCAGCAGACAACAGTTGCACAATAAGAAAAAGCTGTGTGATCTGCTGACATTTTTTAAAATCTTTGGAACACACAAGAATCCTGCATCCTGAGACTGCAGCTCATGGGCCAGTGCATTAAGTCCATACTCATTTACACCTGGTTGGACTGAACAATGTAGATGAGGTGCCTAGTCCAACTACAGAGACAACAAACATAACTGGGAACTGAACCAAGGTCTATATATTGGTAGCCAAAACTCTGATCCCATTGAGCACCTGCTCTGCAATACACAGTATGCAGTAGGTAAACAAAATGAAAGAATAATAACTGCACTGTGCATTTTTAAAGCGGAAAACTTTAATGGTCTCAGATGAACCCCACCCGGAAGAAGAAAAAGTTGCAGTTCCTAGACTGACCACTTGAGGCTGACTGCAAAAGCTTCCCATTTAAGTCCGTATTAAAATGTCAAACATTAGAGCAGAAATAAAGATGTTTACAGCCTGGTACAAAAAACGTTTTGGTCTCTATAGGCCCCTAGCTGTTTTACTGAGCTGTGTCTGTCATTTTGAGCATTTTATTACAATTTCTGACAGTAACAGGTTGATGTAGTGCATTTGCTTGTTCTACAGCCACACTTGACTAGGCTGCAGGTGCAGTCGGTAAGTCTGGGGTAATTGGTGAATAAGAGTTATCATCTTCAAGACTGTGTCAGAGACGATTCTAGGGTCTGTTGGGGCCCCAAGCAGAAATTCACTGCCCCCCCCCCCCCCCGCAACAGAAATTCACCAAATTTGGTTTTTCGTTATTTTAATAAATCACCAACAAATTGTAAGTAGTATAGTTTTTTCACAAGTTACAAATAGTGAAGTTACAAACACATGAATTTTTCACCATTTCAATAATTCAACAACAAATTGTGAACAGTTAATTTTTTTTATTTCACACATTATAAAAAGTGAAGTTAGAAGAAGTTACAAATAGATGAGTGTCATCATTTTCATAAATCAACAACAAATTGTGATTTGTGTTTCTTAAGTTGCTGTAAGTTTCTGTTCATTTTAACAGAGAGTGCAAGGTAATTGTCAATTAACTTAAAAACAAACAAACAAACAAAAAAACAAACCAAAACAAAAACCTTTAAACTTGAATTTTTAGCCGTTGTGTAAGGGATGTCTTCACAGTATCTGTTTCCGGTCTTGTGCGAATGCGCTGACCATGTCCTCAAGATCCAATGACCTTCGCACCCTGTGTGCAATGGAGATCAGTGCTAGACCAGAAAGTCTTTCTTGAGACATGGCTGATTGGAGATATGTCTTGATTAATGTGAGAGATAAAAAGCTTCTCTCTCCAGAAGCTACTGTTACTGGTAGGGTTAAGAGGAGGCGAAGGGCGATGCTCAGGTTTTCATACAGATCCAGAAGATCTTACTTATAAATGTAATCCAGCATCTCTCTTGGAGAAGATACATCATCTGGAAATGCATGGTATGCAGCCCTGACCTCCAGAATTAAATCTTCAGCATCAAGGTCATTGACATTTCGCTCTAATGCCCTACACTTCTGCCCAAGTGTGCCATTCTGAATTGTTTTCTGAATGTCTTCTTTTGAGAAAATAAATCTATAAAGCTCGTACACCTTCTCCAGTTTGTTGAACCGATCATTCAGACTGGTAAGGGCTGTGTCCACTAGGGGCAGAAAGAATTCTCTCTTGAAGTATTCTTCAGGAGAAGACTGGGTCTCTTCCTGGCCCTCGTATGAGAATTGTCTGGTGGTTTTTCTCTTCCTTTTTGCAGGAAAGGTCCTGTCAATGTCAAATGCCTCAGCCATTTCTCTGCCATCCGTTTCAGATGCAGGGAGCTCATTTTCTCTGAAGTTTATCAGATACTGTCTGACTGAGGTGGTTTCCAGAGAAACACTGGGGCTCTGTACCAGCTTGCTAATGCGGTTTATCTGGTACAGTATGCTGTACCAAATAATGGTACACAGCACAAAACACCATGTCATGCGTTCTTCCAGCCTGATAACGACGGTGGTAGTTTATCTGCTGCACGAGGCTGACCACTCATGGCATGCATGGCACACAGTGTGGTGTGTGGGGAGAGCCGAAATAACTTTGCTGTCAAGTTAAACCAAGCAACTGTAGTACTGTAGTACAGTCATTAAAATCAACATAGAAAAGTATGGCCATGCCAACGCGAATGAAACTAGACTAGCACCATTCTATATAATTTCTTATGTTTCGACTGACTTACCACTAACTTGCTTTTTTCTCTCCTCTTCCTCTTTTTTCTTCTTTCTTTTCTCACTCCCGGAAGGATAGTTCCTCTTCATTTTCTTATAGCTGTCATTATCTTGTTTTGATAGTTTGATAATTTGCAGGTGCAGAGACAATTTGCAGACACACGGACGTGCAAGTGAATGACTTTTTAAAACGCAAGTGTCTACTTTCGACTCGCAACTCGCAAATCTCGACTCTCTTTCACCACCTAGTGGATCGGGGGCCCCAAGCAGCTGCTTGCCTTGTCTGGTGACAAGATGTGCCTTTGGATTGTGTCCATAATTCTTCGAGAAAGACAAATCTGGATTTGCATTTCTGTCATTATACCACATTGCTTGTGCAAGATGTGGTATTTCAGAGTAGAATGGGTTGGGGTTTGCTTCTCAGCCTCAGCTTGACTTTGTTTAAACAGTTGCCACTGGAGCTTATTAATGTCCACAAGATTTGTGCAAGTAGAGAAGAGTCTATGGACAATTCTTCCAGGCCATCATACATGTCATGAGTTGGATAGACACGGTAATGACCTGAGTAAAGGCTGTAAGTAAGAAGAAGTGTTTTCCAGCAGGTAAAATTTCCTTTCCCAGCAAATTTTCCAGGTGTGTCTGATCCTGTGAAGGCATGGAGTCCAGGTAAGCTCTGTGTCAAGTCTGGGCTAACAGCCTGATAAATAGGCTTGAGAAGAACAATTCAACATTTATCTCCAGGGACAACAATAATGCAGGCACATCAAGTTCAGGGTGTCATCTTAAGGCCAAAACAAACACATCTGTGTATGGTGACATAATATGAACTGCATGGTCCAATCTGGAGGCATAGAGAGCACGGAGGATCAAACATGCCTTATGTCTGTTTGCATTGTAAGTGGTGCAGTGTTAATAAAACAACTGTTAAAAATACATAAAATATGTATAAACCAGATTAGAGTAACTAAGTAATAAATAATAAATGCAAACCTTGCAGCACAATTGCATCCCACTGAGTTTGCTTCTCTTGAAGTCTATTGAATATCATCTTACACTTTTCGGGCTTCACACAGCTTTCTAAGCTTCAATATTTCAAAGTTCCATTAGTGTGAGATGACATCTGAGTTCCATCTTTGTCTCATCAGACCAGAGAATTTTGTTCCTCATGGTCTGAGAGTCCTCAGGTGCCGTTTGGCAAACTCCAGGCTGCCTACCATGTGGGTCATTCCATCTTAAGTCACCCAGAGGCTCCCAGGTCACCCCTCAGTTCTGTTATGTCAGTTTGATATATTATTCCTATTATAAAGTTATGGTGAAATGCCAAATATTAGGTCTGTATCTTTCAAACATTTGAAGTTACAGCCTTTGGAATTTGTGAATTTTTCACATATCATGAAACGGTGTTTTCTACCAACTTTGCACATTAATAATGAGCTCCCTATATGCGTCACACACTTTGAAACTGCTCATGCCAGGCTAACCTTTGGTGTAGAGTTTGGAAATGTTGGCAATTCTGGTGTATCTAGTGTGATCTGCCCTCCACAAAGGCCTCAAAATGGTAGAAAACCCAAAATTGTACTTGTTCATATCTTTGATTAGTTCAAAATCAAAGAAATATACTAGCTGTGGCTATAGAACTTTTTGTATGATGGTTTGTGATATAATGGAACATATTTACACATTTAAATGATACACCAGGTTGTTTTAACAAAATTTATAGTTGTTGAAAAAAATGCTAATTTTGAAAGTGTCAACATATGCCACCCTGGATGCCAATGTGGACAGTTGACTATCATATTCATATTTTTTACCATATATTCTTACATATCCCAAGTTGATATGCTGCAAATATGGTGTTGTTATTGAGCTTCCTTCATGTGATTTTGTCTTCAAACCAGAATGTAGTCACAACAATATTTTTTGGCAGAAACACGATAAGTTCCTTCTATGATGGTAACTGGTATGTTGGATTTTTTTCAAAACTGGGTGAATTAAGATGGAATGACCCATGTGCCTTTTCCTAAGGAGTGGCTTCCGTCTGCCACTCTACCATTAGGGATGCACCGAGCCACAGTTTTTCACTTGCAATTTGTTCCGGATACCTGAATTTGGATATCTGCCAATACCAATACTTTTCCAATCTGATGCCAGAGCTCTGTTTGCTTTAATATTATTATTATCATTGTTGTTTATTTTATATGAGAATTTTCTTAAAAAGAGACGTGAAAGTTCAGCTACAAATTGCCAGAAGGTGTATCTAAGATGAAAGCCTAGATTTGATGTTTTGGTGGAAGAATTAAGTACTTTTATTTTTTTATGGACTTTTATACCCCAAGAGAGAAAAGACAGCACACACTCTCTCTCTGTCTTTCTCTCTCTCTTTCTCAATTTTCAAGTTCAAAGGAGCTTCATTGACATGGGAAACATTACATTGTCAAAGCAAGTATTCAGAAAAATTAAAAATAAAGTCCTTTCTGTCTGTCTGTATGTCCTGTCTGTCCCCCCCCCGTCTGTCTCTATTTGCCTGTCTCTCCTCCTCAATTTTCAATTTCAGGAGCTTTATTGACATGGGAGACATGTTTTCATTATTAAAGCAAGAGTAAAAATTAAAAATTGAGTCCTCTCTCTCTCTCTCTCTCCCCCCCTCTCTCTCTCTCGCTGTTTTCCTGCTGAACAATCTTGGAACTAATCAAAAAATGAAGCATTTCAACTGTAAAATAAGCCACAAATTTCTAAATGTATCACCAGCGACGCTCACATGACAAACTCTGAATTAACACTGAAGTATATTAATGTAAATTGTTTCCCTTTCAGCGGACAGAAACTCAGTTCGGCTGTCCTCTTCAGCTGCAATCTCGGCTGGCTTTTCATAATGTTCCACATCCTTGGGACGCTGAAGCGGCTAACTTTTCAGCACACATTTTCATCAGCAATTCAGTTAATTTTTCAGAAAATATGTGCTCGACGAACAGACAATTTGAACCCGAGACCCGAGCAGAAAATTTGCTGCTACCCTCAGCTTCAAACACTGCGGAAGAGAGCTCTCTCAAACAGCTCAGCTCCAGAACCCCCCCTCCCCGCAGCAAACAAAGCAGAAAGCAGCAGTAGTAGTTGAGAAGATTCACAGTGGCTCTTCTCCAGTATCGCGGGTTGGACCGGTATTTTCCGATACGTGCATTATGTCGGTATCAGAAGCTGATCCCGATACTGGATCAGCTGCAACCTTATCTACCATACGGGACTAATTGGTAGATTGCTGCAGAGATGGGTGTCCTTTTGGCAGTTTCTCCTCTCTCCACAGAGGAATGCTGGAGCTCTGACAGAGTGACCATCGGGTTCTTGGTCACCTCCCTGACTAAGGCTCTTCTTCCCCGATCACTCAGTTTAGACGGGTGGCCAGCTCTAGGAAAAGTCCTGGTGGAGCTGAACTTCTTTCATAAAGAGATGATGGAGGCCACTGTGTTCATTGGGACCTTCAAAGCAGCAGAAATATTTTAAGTCAAAATACTAGACAATTTTCACTCCTAATGATTCTTAAGAATTAACATTACATTCCCACAAAATTACATAAGCTCCTACATTAAATGAAGAAAAGCCATGAGAGCAACAAATCTGCCACACTCCAAAAATTAGTCTTAGTATTGGTTGGTAATAACTCAGGCAGAGACTCATTCAATCCCAGCCTCCCAAAAGTAGGAATTTATCTGCCACAGGCAGGTGACACAGTATTGGCATCTCCATGCCTTTCCCAGTTTTTGGAGTCCTCAGCACTAAAGGCACCTGTGTGCTGTGTCATCTACAGAGAAACATGCCACATGGCTACAATATGCCTCACCTCAGTCACTGGTCATTTGACACAAAGTCATTCCAGCAGTACCAAAGATACTCATAAGAGACATTGTTAAAAGACATGCATTCATCATAAGTCTCACAAAGCACCAGGACCCTAAAGGCTGAACTTTGTTTTCTTGCAATGGCATCGGCATCACCAAATACCTCTGTCCAGCAAACTCATGACTCTATAAGATCTTTCCAGGGATTTCTGACTGTGACGGAAAGGTCACTACCACTGAAATCTACCCAGAGTGCAATTTTGAGACACAAACTCTCATGCTTTATTTCTAAATTATTTAATTTTTTTAAATAAAAATTTTCTGTCAAATAAAACAGAGGCACTAAAACAAAACAATCTGTTTTTGTCAGTATCATTGTATAAAGTTTAGTGCAACTTTAATATACCACATTTTTATCACTTTACTGAGGCATTGCTGGGCCAGTATTGTAGATTTACATTGACACTATCTGGCTATACCCTCCCGCTGTGCGTAAACAAATGACATCATAGCGCGCGCAGCCCAAGAAATGTCCGCAGAGGGGGGGGGGGGGGAACTTTCTGCAGAGGAAAAGATGAAAAGGCGAGAGGTGTGTTTTGGTCCCAATATGGATATTCCGGATGATTTTCTCATGCATAGTACGACAATGAACAGCAGCTAAAGCGGCCAGCTTGATGAGGGCGCACTGCTGAATTTGGAGAGCAGCACGCGCGTCAGCCAACACGACAAAAGTTAAGTGAGCCAACTTTTTATGTACACTTTACGTGTTGTGTATCTCAGTAAAAAGTGATAATACGAGGTCTGTTAGAAAAGTAACGGACCTTTTTATTTTTTGCAAAAAATATATGCATTTGAATCATGTGTGATTGCATCAGCCAAGCTTGAACCTTCGTGCGCATGCGTGAGTTTTTTCACGCCTGTCGGTTGCGTCATTCGCCTGTGAGCACGCCTTGTGGGAGGAGTGGTCCAGCCCCCTCGTCGGATTTTCATTGTCAGGAAATTGGCTGATCGACTGCCGCTTTGCTTCATCAAAATTGTTTCAGAAAGTGTGAGAGACAGCCAAGTGGAACCCATTTGGAAAATTCAAATGGCTTTCGGTGAAGATCTTATGGGGATCACACAGATTAAGGACAATTACAACTGGATTAAAAACGGCCCACAGCGGCGGATGGCGCGCCGCGCACCGAGTGGCGATCGACAGGCTCAAACGACCAGATTATTTCTAAAGTGAACGCTTTGTTGATCCGGGACGTCGTCTGACTACCAGAGAAATGGCAAGACAGCTGGACATAGCACTTTTTCGGCACATTCCACTGTTACAGGAGTTTTTGTAATGGAAAGAGGAGCGGAGAAATTCGCCATGGAGCCGCTCATGGCGCGGCCCTAACATGCCCAGCTCTTGCACCATTCGGAAGATTCAGACGGCTTTCGGTGGCTTTTCAGTCGTGTGACTATCCGAGAAATTGTGGACGAGCTGGACATGCCACAACATGTCCTGTGAGGCTTCATCACGGCGTTGCTTTTTGTTCTGTGCCCTGCACCTCCGTCCCGATGCGCGAATTCCTCTGCACGTCTTTTCATGACAAAAAACTCCTGTAACAGTGGAATGTGCCATTCATTTCGAAAGTAAATGCTTTGTTGATCCGGGACGTCGTCTGACTACCACAGAAATGGCAGAAGAGTTTGACATCAGCACTTTTTCGGCATGAAAAGACGTGCGGAGGAATTCGCAGGCGAATGACGCAACCGACAGGCGTGAAAAAACTCACACATGCGCACGAAGGTTCAAGCTTGACTGATGCAATCACACATGATTCAAATCCATATAGTTTTTGCAAAAAATAAAAAGGTCTGTTACTTTTCTAACAGACCTCGTAATGCAAATAACATGCTGTTGTCGTGCGGTATGCATTTTCTGAGTCCCTCCGTTCACGCTCAGTCGCCCGCAATGACAGATATTCGACCTTGTCTAACTCGGGTGAATATCTGTCATTTTGGATGACTGGGCAAGAACGTCGGGCCTCTGAAAATGCATACCGCCCTCCAAAAGCATGTTATTGTATTATTATTATATGGCTGCAACGCTACATGCCCTGTGGTTGGCTGATTACCGGTCAGATATTTTCCCATATCGGACCGGTTACCATGACAATCGGTCTGCAACACGTATTTTGGTTACAAACCAGAAAGCTAAAAACACTATTAGAAAAACCAAGTCGGACATGAACGTACTCCATTAATATCTAAACAGCATTAAAAAAACACACACACAGATTGAAAGCTTACCAGCTAGCGACCGGGCCATCTGTTAGCAAGTTCTTCATGGAGGTGAAGAAAGCGAACGAGCCCAACACTGTCAGCAGAATATTCTGGCGATACTGTAATTTTGCACGTTTATATATATAATAGCCATTTAATAAACAAATTCTTAACCTTGCTTGCTAAATTTGTACGGGGATATCAGCCAAGGTGCTGACAGTATGGATCTCGCTCAACATCTCGGTCTGATATTTACCCGTACAGACCTCTCACTTGATTAATAATCCTTTAGTATTTATGTTACTCTTCAAAAAAATCTATTATTTGTGAGATAATGAAAACCTGAACTCTTAATTTCACTCTCATTTAGTTCATGCTAATTTCCTAATACTGACCACATGCTGATCACCAGCAGGATGATGATGTCGATGATGATGATGTTGAAGGCTATGACTGCCTCATCTGTCAGAACCATCAAGTGATCTGCTGCCACATATGTCATCTCATTGCGAATGCATTCTGTAAAAAAAAAGTGTATGTGTGCATCTGTGTGTGTGTGAATAAGCAGTGTCATTGCTCATCATTGGTTTTGGGCACAATCCTCAAATTCCATTTCATATCATCACCTCCCTGCACTCTGCCCATCCATTGTTGGCTGTATTTGTTGACTGTTGACCATCTTCAGTAATAGCCCACATTCTCATTTACGTCTACCAATTAGTATTCACTGAGACAGAGTTAAATCTGCAAAGAAACCTTTAATCAGTCATGCACATGGCTGTACATAATAATATAGTAAGCTGTGTGCATCATTACAGCACAAATGACATTACTGATCACATCCAATGGTTGTTTAGAGACTACAGGGATCACAAACTGAACACCCCAAATGTCTGAATGACAGATGAAAACAGTGCTGACCAATGTCATAGCACCCCAAGTAAATTCTATCTGGAGTTAGAAACAATCTATTGCACTCTGTGATTAACATCAAGCAAAGATTTTCCAGAGTAAGCAACAACTCTCTCCCAGTCTAGATTTGTAGCAATGTATGGAGAGGAGATAGATAGTGTTAATCAGCGAAGACAGTTCATTATAGCGGCACTGCTTCTGAGTTTTAGGCATCACTGCTGCTGATAAGAGCTGATTTACACAATTACTTTGCACTCAGAAAATCCCATGGTATGCATTAACTCAGGCCGAGGTGATTCTGTGTGCCAATGTGGAGAAAAGGGAAAGTGTATGTGTTTGACTTCAATTAACTTCAAGGTTCTGGCGGGGATTGCAATAAAAATTAAAGATGCACTGGGCACAACTGAGCTGTGCACCAAATTTCAAGGAGATGCATCGTAGAGGAACAAACAAGTTCAACCAACTGCAAAAAGTGTGTGCGTGATTTAACTTCGGTAAGTTTCAGGGGTCTTAGGCATGCATTGGCCAAAACTGAGATAAGACTGTTCACCACGTTTCAATGAAATCTGTCATACTGGAGTCAAGTTGGCCTCCAAAAATCCTACCACTGGACAAGGGGCGCACACAAGCGGGCAAGGGGCATTAAAAATATCCATCCCTTGGTCATGAAAAATCCAATTACTCACCTGGGGGTCTGAAATCCTAATCCCCTTTGAAGTTGTCTCCTTGGGGCGGTACACACTTCTCCCAGTGGTTCTGCCATTGTTGGAAGCATTTCTGGAAGGCCTCTTTTGGAATGTTGTCCAGCTGGGCCTTCGCATTTGACATGATGATTTCTTGCGCCTCAAACTGAGTCCCTTTTAGTGTCGTTTTGATCATGATGAACAGTCAAAAATCAGAGGGAGGCATGTCAGGAGAGTAGGGAGTCTGACTAATCACAGGAGTGTCCTGTTTGGCAAGGAAATCCTAAATCAGCTGAGCAGAATGGGCAGGTGCATTGTCATGATGGAACTTCCAGATTTGCTTCTGCTCCGCCGTCAGCAGCGTTGGCACAAATTTTGCTGACATTCTCCGCATGCCCAAATCCTCAGTCAAAATGGATTGTACCTAACCTGTGCTTATCTCCACCTTGTGTTCAAGTTCTTTAATGGTGACATGATGGTCACCCATGACCAAAGTCTGTATTCTGTCAACCACTTGCTCATTTCGGCTTGTGGATGACCTGCTGGAACGTGCTTTGCTCTCCACTGATGTGCACCCACCTTTGAAGCAGTTATATCACTCTTTGATTTGGGTTATTCTCATGGCATCATTGCCAAAGGCCTGTTGATTCCTGTGAATGGTTTGTGGTTGGGTATCACAAAGCTTTTTGCAAAATTTGATGCAATACCTTTGCTCAAGTTGTTCCACCATGTTATAGCAAATGAGAATCCGACGGGTGCTCAGTACACGTGTACACTCTACGGCTGACTGCTAGCAACAGATGCATGTGCAAGAAGGTTCCCTAAACCTCCCCACTAAAGAACAACTCGCATGCGTCATTTGGTTTCATGGGAATTAGTTTGTGTGGGAAATGCATTAGTTGAGGCTAATGTGCAGCTGTTTACACCTCTTTAAAAAAAACAAAAAAAACAAACACTTTTACATTTCTGGTGGGGTCGCAGTGAAGTATGCAGTACTGAAGGCCACACTAAAGATATGCACCAAATTTCAAAAACAGGAGCCATACAGATGCAAAACTTTTGAAACGGTCCATCCAACAGGGAAACTGTGTTTGGTTTTTATTACATAACTGTTTGGGTTTTTTGTCAAGCAGTGACAAAAATTAAATACAGCATACAATTGTTAAGACTACGGGAAAACTGTGCACCACATTTAAAGTAGATGGATCATACAGGAGTGAAGAGACATGGAAACCATACTGTTACAAACATACAAAAATACGAACATTTATTGCTAGGGGTCACCACAGCAGACCATTTGTTTCCATCTCACCCTGTCCTCTGTATCTTCCTCTGTCACACCAACCACCTGCCTGTCCTCCCTCAGCACATCCATAAACCTCTTCTTCAGCCTCCCTCTTCTCCTCCTGCCTGGTGGCTCCATCCTCAGCATCCTTCTCCCTATATACCCTGGGTCCCTCCTCTGCACATGTCCAAACCATTTCAATCTCTCCTCTCTGACTTTGTTTCCAAACTGTCCTACCTGTACTGTCCCTCTGATACTGTATGTTCATTCCTAATCCTGTCCAACTGTCTTGAAGGTGTACAGTATAGATGGTCTCACTGTTGTCTTGTAGACTTTATAGTTCAACTTGGTCTACTTCAACCTATTCTTCGGTCACAAATCACACCCGCCACCTTTCTACATGCACTCCAACCTGCGTGTACTCTCTTCTTCACCTCTCTGCCACACTTTCCATGACTTTGGATTGTTGACGCCAAGTATTTAAACTCATCTACTTTCACCACATCTACTCCTTGTAACTGCACTATTCCATTGGGCTCCCTCTCATTCACATACATGTACTCAGTCTTGATCTTACTGACTTTCATGCCTCTGCTCTCCTGAGTGCATTTTCACATCTCCAGTCTAGAACCCAACCTGCTCTCTACTTTCACTATAGATCACAATGTCATTTGCAAACATCTTAGTCCATGGACACTCCTGTCTGATCTCATCTGTCAACCTGTCCAACACCATTGTGAACAAGAAAGAACACCAGAGCTGATTCTTGGTGTAATTCCACTTCCACCTTGAATGAATCTGTCATTTCTACTGCGCATCTCACTACTGTCACACTGTCCTTGAACATGTCCTGCACTACCCTCACATACTTCTCTGCCACTGCAGACGTCTGCATACAATACCACAACTCTTGTCTTGGCACTCCGTCATAAGCTTTCTCTAAATCCACACAATCCGGGCTGCAACGAATAGTCGACTAGTCAATCAATCAATCAATCAATTTTTTTATATAGCGCCAAATCACAACAAACAGTTGCCCCAAGGCGCTTTATATTGTAAGGCAAGGCCATACAATAATTATGTAAAACCCCAACGGTCAAAACGACCCCCTGTGAACAAGCACTTGGCTACAGTGGGAAGGAAAAACTCCCTTTTAACAGGAAGAAACCTCCAGCAGAACCAAGCTCAGGGAGGGGCAGTCTTCTGCTGGGACTGGTTGGGGCTGAGGGAGAGAACCAGGAAAAAGACATGCTGTGGAGGGGAGCAGAGATCAATCACTAATGATTAAATGCAGAGTGGTGCATACAGAGCAAAAAGAGAAAGAAACAGTGCATCATGGGAACCCCCCAGCAGTCTACGTCTATAGCAGCATAACTAAGGGATGGTTCAGGGTCACCTGATCCAGCCCTAACTATAAGCTTTAGCAAAAAGGAAAGTTTTAAGCCTAATCTTAAAAGTAGAGAGGGTGTCTGTCTCCCTGATCTGAATTGGGAGCTGGTTCCACAGGAGATGAGCCTGAAAGCTGAAGGCTCTGCCTCCCATTCTACTCTTACAAACCCTAGGAACTACAAGTAAGCCTGCAGTCTGAGAGCGAAGCGCTCTATTGGGGTGATGTGGTACTACGAGGTCCCTAAGATAAGATGGGACCTGATTATTCAAAACCTTATAAGTAAGAAGAAGAATTTTAAATTCTATTCTAGAATTAACAGGAAGCCAATGAAGAGAGGCCAATATGAGTGAGATATGCTCTCTCCTTCTAGTCCCCGTCAGTACTCTAGCTACAGCATTTTGAATTAACTGAAGGCTTTTTAGGGAACTTTTAGGACAACCTGATAATAATGAATTACAATAGTCCAGCCTAGAGGAAATAAATGCATGAATTAGTTTTTCAGCATCACTCTGAAACAAGACCTTTCTGATTTTAGAGATATTGCGTAAATGCAAAAAAGCAGTCCTACATATTTGTTTAATATGCGCTTTGAATGACATATCCTGATCAAAAATGACTCCAAGATTTCTCACAGTATTACTAGAGGTCAGGGTAATGCCATCCAGAGTAAGGATCTGGTTAGACACCATGTTTCTAAGATTTGTGGGGCCAAGTACAATAACTTCAGTTTTATCTGAGTTTAAAAGCAGGAAATTAGAGGTCATCCATGTCTTTATGTCTGTAAGACAATCCTGCAGTTTAGCTAATTGGTGTGTGTCCTCTGGCTTCATGGATAGATAAAGCTGGGTATCATCTGCGTAACAATGAAAATTTAAGCAATACCGTCTAATATACTGCCTAAGGGAAGCATGTATAAAGTGAATAAAATTGGTCCTAGCACAGAACCTTGTGGAACTCCATAATTAACTTTAGTCTGTGAAGAAGATTCCCCATTTACATGAACAAATTGTAATCTATTAGACAAATATGATTCAAACCACCGCAGTGCAGTGCCTTTAATACCTATGGCATGCTCTAATCTCTGTAATAAAATTTTATGGTCAACAGTATCAAAAGCAGCACTGAGGTCTAACAGAACAAGCACAGAGATGAGTCCACTGTCCGAGGCCATAAGAAGATCATTTGTAACCTTCACTAATGCTGTTTCTGTACTATGATGAATTCTAAAACCTGACTGAAACTCTTCAAATAGACCACTCCTCTGCAGATGATCAGTTAGCTGTTTTACAACTACCCTTTCAAGAATTTTTGAGAGAAAAGGAAGGTTGGAGATTGGCCTATAATTAGCTAAGATAGCTGGGTCAAGTGATGGCTTTTTAAGTAATGGTTTAATTACTGCCACCTTAAAAGCCTGTGGTACATAGCCAACTAACAAAGATAGATTGATCATATTTAAGATCGAAGCATTAAATAATGGTAGGGCTTCCTTGAGCAGCCTGGTAGGAATGGGGTCTAATAAACATGTTGATGGTTTGGATGAAGTAACTAATGAAAATAACTCAGACAGAACGGAGAGAAAGAGTCTAACCAAATACCGGCATCACTGAAAGCAGCCAAAGATAACGATACGTCTTTGGGATGGTTATGAGTAATTTTTTCTCTAATAGTTAAAATTTGTTAGCAAAGAAAGTCATGAAGTCATTACTAGTTAAAGTTAATGGAATACTCAGCTCAATAGAGCTCTGACTCTTTGTCAGCCTGGCTACAGTGCTGAAAAGAAACCTGGGGTTGTTCTTATTTTCTTCAATTAGTGATGAGTAGAAAGATGTCCTAGCTTTACGGAGGGCTTTTTTATAGAGCAACTCTTTTTTCAGGCTAAGTGAAGATCTTCTAAATTAGTGAGATGCCATTTCCTCTCCAACTTACGGGTTAGACAAAAGGTCTGAAAATTCACAGAGAAACTCACAGTAACGACCAGGTGGACGATAGATAATAACAAATAAAACTGGTTTTTGGGACTTCCAATTTGGATGGACAAGACTAAGAGTCAAGCTTTCATATGAATTAAAGCTCTGTCTGGGTTTTTGATTAATTAATAAGCTGGAATGGAAGATTGCTGCTAATCCTCCGCCCCGGCCCGTGCTACGAGCATTCTGACAGTTAGTGTGACTCGGGGGTGTTGACTCATTTAAACTAACATATTCATCCTGCTGTAACCAGGTTTCTGTAAGGCAGAATAAATCAATATGTTGATCAATTATTATATCATTTACCAACAGGGACTTAGAAGAGAGAGACCTAATGTTTAATAGACCACATTTAACTGTTTTAGTCTGTGGTGCAGTTGAAGGTGCTATATTATTTTTTCTTTTTGAATTTTTATGCTTAAATAGATTTTTGCTGGTTATTGGTAGTCTGGGAGCAGGCACCGTCTCTACGGGGATGGGGTAATGAGGGATGGCAGGGGGAGAGAAGCTGCAGAGAGGTGTGTAAGACTACAACTCTGCTTCCTGGTCCCAACCCTGGATAGTCACGGTTTGGAGGATTTAAGAAAATTGGCCAGATTTCTAGAAATGAGAGCTGCTCCATCCAAAGTGGGATGGATGCCGTCTCTCCTAACAAGACCAGGTTTTCCCCAGAAGCTTTGCCAATTATCTATGAAGCCCACCTCATTTTTTGGACACCACTCAGACAGCCAGCAATTCAAGGAGAACATGCGGCTAAACATGTCACTCCCGGTCCGATTGGGGAGGGGCCCAGAGAAAACTACAGAGTCCGACATTGTTTATGCAAAGTTACACACCGACTTAATGTTAATTTTAGTGACCTCCGATTGGCGTAACCGGGTGTCATTACTGCCGACGTGAATTACAATCTTACCAAATTTACGCTTAGCCTTATCAGCAGTTTCAAATTTCCTTCAATGTCGCCTGATCTGGCCCCCGGAAGACAATTGACTATGGTTGCTGGTGTCGCTAACTTCACATTTCGCAAAACAGAGTCGCCAATAACCAGAGTTTGATCCTCGGCGGGTGTGTCGTCGAGTGGGGAAAAACGGTTAGAGATGTGAACGGGTTGGCGGTGTACACGGGGCTTCTGTTTAGGGCTACGCTTCCTCCTCACAGTCACCCAGTCGGCCTGCTTTCCCGGCTGCTCGGGATCTGCCAGGGGGTAACTAACGGCGGCTAAGCTACCTTGGAGCCGAGTCTCCAATTCGCCCAGCCTGGCCTCCAAAGCTACGAATAAGCTACACTTATTACAAGTACCGTTACTGCTAAAGGAGGCCGAGGAATAACTAAACATTTCACACCCAGAGCAGAAAAGTGCGGGAGAGACAGGAGAAGCCGCCATGCTAAATCGGCTAAGAGCTAGTAGCTGCGCTAAGCTAGCGGATTCCTAAAAACACGCAAAGTGAATAATGTGTAAATAATTTAGAGGTGATTCAGCAGAAGGAGTGCTTTAGTTAAGGCACGTGAAGATTACACTGGGAAACAAATCGTAATCTAGATAACTAGATCAATCTAGCTGCGCAGATTAAACAGCTAACAGGTACAGAAAAACACCGCTGTGCTCCGGAACAGGAAGTGATACAATACCGCAGTGAGAGCCAACCACCAGTAGAGGCAAGCAAACATGACTAGTCATGATTACGTTGACTGTAGAAGACGACTAATTTAATAATGAACATAGTTTATTGTTTTAAGCTTTGTTTTTCTCCCAAAGCTTCCGCTGCCTTTCTGTTGTTGACATGCATGTGCAGTGGTGGTAATCCAGGTCAGCCATGATTTCACCAGAAATGTTATTCCCAAACAATATCATGGCTAGCTGGCAACAAAGTTTGGGAACATTTTAACCAAATTCAAGAGAAAAATGTGCGATGCAAGGAAGCATGTTGTGGCTGATACTGACGAAGCAAGAATTGTCTTGGTAAGCTAATTGGCTAGTTAGCCACTAACATTAACATCTATAGTGAGCTACTTATTTATATTGGTAGCTGTAAACGTTAACATTAAAATGATGGTTTCATTAGCCTAAGCACACATATGTGTTTCTTGTGTATATATATATATATATATATATATATATATATATATACACTCAACAAAAATATAAACGCAACACTTTTGGTTTTGCTCCAATTTTGTATGAGATGAACTCAAAGATCTAAAACGTTTTCCACATACACAATATCACCATTTCCCTCAAATATTGTTCACAAACCAGTCTAAATCTGTGATAGTGAGCACTTCTCCTTTGCTGAGATAATCCATCCCACCTCACAGGTGTGCCATATCAAGATGATGATTAGACACCATGATTAGTGCACAGGTGTGCCTTAGACTGCCCACAATAAAAGGCCACTCTGAAAGGTGCAGTTTTGTTTTATTGGGGGGGGATACCAGTCAGTATCTGGTGTGACCACCATTTGCCTCATGCAGTGCAACACATCTCCTTCGCATAGAGTTGATCAGGTTGTCAGTTGTGGCCTGTGGAATGTTGGTCCACTCCTCTTCAATGGCTGTGCGAAGTTGCTGGATATTGGCAGGAACTGGTACACACTGTCGTATACGCTGGTCCAGAGCATCCCAAACATGCTCAATAGGTGACATGTCCGGTGAGTATGCCCGCCATGCAAGAACTGGGACATTTTCAGCTTCCAAGAATTGTGTACAGATCCTTGCAACATGGGGCCGTGCATTATCCTGCTGCAACATGAGGTGATGTTCTTGGATGTATGGCACAACAATGGGCCTCAGGATCTCGTCATGGTATCTCTGTGCATTCAAAATGCCATCAATAAAATGTACCTGTGTTCTTCGTCCATAACAGACGCCTGCCCATACCATAACCCCACCGCCACCATGGGCCACTCGATCCACAACATTGACATCAGAAAACCGCTCACCCACACGACGCCACACACGCTGTCTGCCATCTGCCATCTGCCCTGAACAGTGTGAACCTGGATTCATCCGTGAAGAGAACACCTCTCCAACGTGCCAAACGCCAGCAAACATGAGCATTTGCCCACTCTGACAGTATGTGCAGAAATTCTTTGGTTATGCAAACCGATTGTTTCAGCAGCTGTCCGAGTGGCTGGTCTCAGATGATCTTGGAGGTGAACATGCTGGATGTGGAGGTCCTGGGCTGGTGTGGTTACACGTGGTCTGCGGTTGTGAGGCTGGTTGGATGTACTGCCAAATTCTCTGAAATGCCTTTGGAGACGGCTTATGGTAGAGAAATGAACATTCAATACATGAGCAACAGCTCTGGTTGACATTCCTGCTGTCAGCATGCCAATTGCACGCTCCCTCAAATCTTGCGACATCTGTGGCATTGTGCTGTGTGATAAAACTGCACCTTTCAGAGTGGCCTTTTATTGTGGGCAGTCTAAGGCACACCTGTGCACTAATCATGGTGTCTAATCAGCATCTTGATATGGCACACCTGTGAGGTGGGATGGATTATCTCAGCAAAGGAGAAATGCTCACTATCACAGATTTAGACTGGTTTGTGAACAATATTTGAGGGAAATGGTGATATTGTGTATGTGGAAAAAGTTTTAGATCTTTGAGTTCATCTCATACAAAATTGGAGCAAAACCAAAAGTGTTGCGTTTATATTTTTGTTGAGTATATATATAAATCTGAAATTCTGCCATTTAAATTTTCAGTGAAAACTAATCTCTACAACATGACATAAATGAAATGAAAATAATAAAGCTAAAATGATGGATTGTATAAGTAATGGTGCCCTTTCTGATAACACAGGTAAATCATTCGTTTTACGGCCAGTTTCCTTTGACAAGTCAGGGGATGGATCCATGATCAATTCCGCTTCACCGAACATGTCTTGGACTTCATTTATGTCAATCGTTAGGAAATACAAGCAGTATGGTACTGTGTGGTAAATCTTTCTGGAGGAGGCAGTTCTCAAAAATTGAATGACTGTGCAAGAAGGAGACGAGTGAGGACAGCCACAAAGACATCCAGACAACTCAGAAAGAGTTTGAGGCTTCTCTGGCTGACACTGGAGCAATCGTGCACTTGATATTATTACACAAGAAAACAGAGGAGTGGAACAGACACAGATTTTCTTAAAAAGAAGATTGGAAAGTTCAGCTAGAGGGCACATGGAAGATGCAAACCCAGATTTGATCTCTTTTGTAGCATGGAAATCATTTTCTGCACCACTCTGCTATGAAGCTGTGTAAGTGGTGATGCAAAATGCAAAATTTGCACTAGGTGCAATTTCTCTAATCACAGCCACAGAAGCCTTTAACTTTATCAGAGTTGTCTGGGTGTCTTGGCGGCTTTCCTCACCAGTCTCTTTCTTGTACAGTAGCTCAGATTTTGAGAATTGCCTTCCGCATACAGATTGTGTTTACAAAGTTCAGTGCAATGTTCAGTCTACTGTGGTTGTACAAATCTTTTTTTTTAAAATAATGGCAGTGGTCTTTATTTATTTTAAATTTAATATTTATTTGTTGTCATTTTTGGTGCAATTGTTAATGCAAAATTATTTATTTGCAGCCATTTTCAAAACATTAATACATTATTATTAAAATAATAATTTAATATTGAGTATTGAGAAGTTATTTTGGAAATAAAGAGAACCGCACTGATAAATTCTGAATTATTGTTCATTTCAGGAGGGGGGCACCACAAAGCATTTGTGCTTAGGGCACCCAAATGTCTAGCACAGGCCCTGCTAAGGGGTGTCATTACTTAGGGCCCCTTCGCGCATAGTACGAATAAGTACAAATCATGGAAAATCATGGCGGAACAGCTCGTTTGAGCGAACCACGCAAACATCGAGCCAACGGCAGGTGTGAACAATCCCACTGTGACATTTTCTTGCACGCGACGGTGTCATGCATGAGCGTGCACAAAACCGTCACAGTGGGAACACAATGTGAGTAGGTGGAGCATGTGTAACTACATCGTGCAGCTGCTGTGAAAAAAACAGCAAACAAACAAACAAAAAACAAGCCACCCAAAGGGATTCAAACTTGCAGTTTACAAAAGCTCAGATTGCCAGCCTGAACCTTTACCACTGTGTTACCATCGCTGGCCTGTAAAAGGTGCTGAAAAATGCCTGAAATCAACAAGGAGAAGGACATATTTAAAAAAAAAAAGCCACACACCATAAAAAAACCACAGCATTTTATTGAATCCCTCTTATCAAGCGGACAATACAAGTACAAACCGTCTGTTCCTCTGTAGTTGACCCATGGTCACAGACGTACAGTCATGAAATGACATGAATGAGAAGCAGGGCGCGCTTATCATGTCCACATCTGCTGAACCCAGAGTGTCCAGTTGGCCCCACGTGCGTGTCCTGACATCGGTGTCTTGTGGACAGTGCATGGCAGGACAGACACCACGTCATGTGGAAAAGAGCTCATGTGGGTGACGTGACATTCAGATCACCTGCTGTGTGTTGTGATCTGACGGTCCGTATCACCTGAGGCAGCCTGTCAGTGTGCGTGCTGTGTGCGCTCTCCAGCCCATCGCAAAAGTGATATGTTTTTATGTATTTCCACATGAGGGCAACAAGCACGCACATGCGTGAGTCCATCTGTGACGTCCAGGACCAGTGATGTCAACAACTGCTGCTGTTGGCAGCCAGTCATGCCCCCTGAATGGCCACACATTTTCTAAGTGCCAAGCAAGTTGTGTTGGATGTTTGTGTGTGTCACCTGGAATTTGGCTGACATCTGCTGCGAGAGGGATTGAATGGGCTCTCACAGGGCACACTCTCTCTTTCAGCCGCTGGTGTGGGCAAATAGTTGTCGCAACGGGAGGCAGCTCAGATTTTTCACAATTGCAATGCAATTCCTTCTTCATGCGCGAGTCAACTTAAATCATGTTATGAGTGAAGGGGCCCTTAGACAACCCATCATTTTGGCTTTTATATTTTTATTTCATTTATGTCATGTTGTAGAAATTACTTTTCACTGAAAAGGACATCATTTTAGAAATGTTTACATACAGAAAACTGTTTTTTATTTATTTATTTATTTTTAAATTGCCATCATTTCACAACATGTAATTGTTCAAGTTTTCACAAACGCCTGGGCACCAACTGCTGAACTTCTGTAGACCTCTCGTTGAGAAGGCTGCCCTTTATCACCTCAGATCACTTCTGCATTGTTTGATTACCTCTTGTTCTCTCTTCTTTTCCCCCTGGCGAGCAACATAAGGAAGAATTGTCACTGCTCTCAGTTCTGCTTTGCTGGCATTTTCTCTTCAAGGACATGTTGTTGACTGTTCCCTATTTTCTAACTTATCCACATTCCTTTGCTGTGAATATGCTTTAGGATAGACTGCATCCCACAATTTAAATCAATTTATTTGTGAGTGGGGTTTTCTTGAGTGCACACATCCCTGTATAAATAAATGCACAAGGACGCAAGTGGCCACAAAGGCAGATAGACTGTGCACACACACAGGAACAATACATATTCCACTTAAGCATTCATAATGTGCACATTATGGCATGATTTGACATTAATCCTTAAAGGGGATTGCAGTTGACCAAATCCTCTTGGGATGGCTAACCACTGGTCGCTTACATTCAGGTAAGGCCTCTAAAACAGAAGACATCCTTACAGATTTTTCTTCATGCACCATTACAGCTATTTTAATACACTAGTGTTACATATGGGCTTTTATTTCCCTCTTCAATATTGCAGTTCATGTGAAATGAAATGGATGCTGATGATTGGACTCTGCATTACACCTGCTTAGCTGGAAAGGGAATTGAACAGAAAATTACTCTGGAGGCCAGAGGTAAATATGACAAATCCAAGCCATTGGCTTTTTCCAGCTTCTGGCACACACATTGGTTGAATCATAGCTTTCCTATACAGCATGTACAGTTGTGTGTATAAGTTTGGGCACCTCTGATAATTTCCATGATTTTCCTTTATAAATCATTGGTTGTTTGGATCAGCACTTTCAGTTAAATACGAGGGTAGGCTGAAAAGTTCTAAGGCTGCCCATGAAGGAGTAATGCATTAACTGCATTATAGTGAGCCTTAGAACTTTTCAGCCTACCCTCGTATATCATATAGCAGACAAACACAGTGATATTTGAGAAGTGAAATGAACTTGATAGGATTTACAGAAAGTGTGCAATAATTCTTTAAACAAAATTAGGCAGGTGCATAAATTTGGGCACCCGAACAGAAAAACTACATCAATTTTTACTAGATCCTACTTTTGCAGAAATAACAGCCTCTAAACACTTCCCATAGCTTCCAATGAGAGTGTGGATTCTGGTTGAAGGTATTTTGGGCCATTCTTCTTTACAAAACGTCTCAGGTTTGTTGGTTTCTGAGCATGGACACCCCGCTTAAAATCACACCACAGACTTTCAACAATATTCAGGTCTGGGGACTGAGATGGCCATTCCAGAACATTTTACTTGTTCCTCTGCATGAATGTCTTAGTAGATTTTGAGCAGTGTTTAGGGTCGTTGTCTTGTTCAAAGATCCAGCCCCGGCGCAACTTCAACTTTGTCACTGATTCGTGAACATTGTTCTCAAGAATCTGCTGATATTGGCTGGAATCCATGTGACCCTCAACTTTAACAAGATTCCCAGTACCTGCACTGGCCACACAGCCACACAGCATGGTGGAACCACCTCCAAATTTTACTGTAGGTAGCGTTTTTCTCGGAATGCTGTGTTGTTTTTCAGCCATGCATATTGCCCCTTGTTACGGCCAAATAACTCAATTTTAGTTTCATCAGTCCACAGCACCTTATTCCAAAATGAAGCTGGCTTGTCCAAATATGCTTTAGCATACCTCAAGTGACTCTGTTTGTGGTGTGTATGCAGAAAAGGCTTCCTCAATGTTAATATTTGGTATAGTAGCCTTTGTTTGTAATTACAGAGGTCAAATGTTTCCTGTAGTTTTTCAGCAGGTTTGCACACACTGCAGCAGGGATTTTGGTCAACTCCTCCATACAGATCTTCTCCACATCTTTCAGGTTTGGAGTTTCAGCTCCCTCCAAAGATTTTCTATTGAGTTCAGGTCTGGAGACTGGCCAGGCCACTCCAGGACCTTGAAATGCCTCTTACGGAGCCCCTCCTTAGTTGCCCTGGCTGTGGGAGGGAGGGAGATTGACAGTCATCTTGTGTTTCTTCCACTTTCTAATAAATAATCATAACAGTTGTTGTCTTCTACCAAGCTGCTTGCCTGTTGTCCTGTAGTCCATTCCAGCCTTAGGCAGGTCTACAGTTTTGTCCCTGGTGTCCTTAGACAGCTCTTTGGTCTTGGCTATGGTGGACAGGTTGGAGTGTGATTGATTGAGTATGTGAACAGGTGTCTTTTATACAGGTAACAAGTTCAAACAGGTGCAATTAATACAGGTAAAGTGCAGAATAAGAGGGCTTCTTAAAGAAAAATTAACAGGTCTGTGTGAGCCAGAATTCTTGCTGGTTGGTAGGTGTTCAAATACTTATTTGCAGCAGTAACATACAACCCCTGGCAAAACTTATGGAATCACCGGCCTCGGAGGATGTTCATTCAGTTGTTTAATTTTGTAGAAAAAAAGCAGATCACAGACATGACACAAAACTAAAGTCATTTCAAATGGCAACTTTCTGGCTTTAAGAAACACTATAAGAAATCAAGAAAAAAAGATTGTGGCAGTCAGTAACGGTTACTTTTTTAGACCAAGCAGAGGAAAAAAAATATGGACTCATTCAATTCTGAGGAATAAATTATGGAATCACTCTGTAAATTTCCATTGCCAAAACTAACACCTGCATCAAATCACATCTGCTCATTGACATTGACCCTATGCCATGACATTGACCCTATGTGTCTTTTTGCAAGGAATGTTTTCACAGTTTTTGCTCTATGGCAAGATGCATTATCTTCTTGAAAAATGATTTCATCATCCTTAAACATCAGAAAAGTGTCCAAAATATCAACATAAACTTGTGCATTTATTGATGATGTAATGACAGCCATCTCCCCAGTGCCTTTACATGACATGCAGCCCCATATCATCAATGACTGTGGAAATTTACATGTTGTCTTCAGGCAGTCATCTTTATAAATCTCATTGGAATGGCACCAAACAAAAGTTCCAGCATCATCACCTTGCCCAATGCAGATTCGAGATTCATCACTGAATATGACTTTCATCCAGTCATCCACAGTCCACGATTGCTTTTCTTTAGCCCATTGTAACCTTGTTTTTTTCTGTTTAGGTGTTAATAATGGCTTTCGTTTAGCTTTTCTGTATGTAAATCCTATTTCCTTTAGGCGGTTTCTTACAGTTCGGTCACAGACGTTGACTCCAGTTTCCTCCCATTCGTTCCTCATTTGTTTTGTTGTGCATTTTCGATTTTTGAGACATATTGCTTTAAGTTTTCTGTCTTGACGCTTTGATGTCTTCCTTGGTCTACCAGTATGTTTGCCTTTAACAACCTTCCCATATTGTTTGTATTTGGTCCAGAGTTTAGACACAGCTGACTGTGAACAACCAACATCTTTTGCAACATTGCGTGATGATTTACCCTCTTTTAAGAGTTTGATAATCCTCTCCTTTGTTTCAACTGACATCTCTCGTGTTGGAGCCATGATTCATGTCAGTCCACTTGGTGCAACAGCTCTCCAAGGTGTGATCACTCCTTTTTAGATGCAGACTAACAAGCAGATGTGATTTGATGCAGGTGTTAGTTTTGGGGATGAAAATTGACAGGGTGATTCCATAATTTATTCCTCAGAATTGAGTGATTCCATATTTTTTTCCTCTGCTTGGTCTAAAAAAGTAACCATTACTGACTGCCACAATCTTTTTTTCTTGATTTCTTATAGTGTTTCTTAAAGCCAGAAAGTTGCCATTTGAAATGACTTTAGTTTTGTGTCATGTCTGTGATCTGCTTTTTTTTCTACAAAATTAAACAACTGAATGAACATCCTCCGAGGCCAGTGATTCCATAATTTTTGCCAGAGGTTGTACAAATAAATCATTAAAAAAAACATAATGTTGTGAAAGTGTAGTAACACGGACCCACAACAGGGGGCGTAAATGAATGGACAATAGATGAGCCAAAAGATAACAATTTAATGTTGTGAATGTGCACAACGGAATACAGACAATTGCAGATTTAGAATCAAGTCAAATATACAAAGGTGACGTGTGGGCAGGCTCGAGGATAGAAGACGTCTGTCCAGAGAAGAGCCGGGTCCCACACGATTTCCACTGCCCACGGATCTGGAGCACACCGGAGCCGCCAAGTCCCGAGTCCCCAGGTGGCCACCGTCTCCAGCTGTTAGATCTGGTACTGCTGGCAGGAACCAGAAACAGTTTAATGGTGGGTGTGTGCACACCCAGCAAACAGTCAGCAAACACAGTTCCTCTTCTGGTGGAAAAAACACCTCCACCTCAAACACAGGAACACAGTTCATGCAGTTCTTATGGAAATACTTAGCAAGTTTGGAGTGAGGAGCGAAATGCGTCAACTCCTCCCAAAATCCACAAACGCGGCTATCATCCACAACTTGGCTTCTAGCTATAAGTATATCACAAGCAACAACTGCAAAGGTTCAGACATAAGCAATGTGCATTCAGCACAAAACGGCTGAGAGTTTACCTGAGAGGTAGAACGATATCTCGGCAGGGAGGTGGAGTTGCTGCCCGGCTTTTATGGAGATGGTGATGAGGTGGTGATGAGTGACAGCTGTCAGGTGGTGATGAGAGACAGCTGTCATTCCCAGCTGCTCCCGTGAGGCGGCTGCGCCCTCTCGTGCCTGAAGCCCGCACTTCAGGCAGGGCGCCCTCTGGTGGTGGGCCAGCAGTACGGATTTTTTTTTTTTTTAGATTATGTCTCTCACAGTGGACATGCACCTAAGATGAAAATTTCAGACCCCTCCATGATTTCTAAGTGGGAGAACTTGCAAAATCGCAGGGTGTTCAAATACTTATTTTCCTCACTGTATGTCATTTTTTCATTTGTATAAAAAAGAAAGAAACTTTCAAGATCCTGCTAGACACGCGTGATGTCATCATAACTCTATCCGGTTAGGGGGACAAGGTTTCTTTCAATAACAAGAACTGTCAAAAAACTTTCTCGTGTGTGGTTGGAGTTGTGTGGTGATAGGAATCGCCTTTTGAATGCTTGAATAACGATGTCAGTTGCAGAAAGAAATCAAATAATAATGAAAACATGTTTGGTGTGTGTCATTACGCATCGGTCAGTCCCTCCGTGAGGCATCATAACATCCAATCGGTTAACGGCTCAGTGAGGTGTTATAACAGATCAACCAGTCGCTCCATGCGGTGTCATAATGCTGCATTTACACATAGGCAAGACGTGTTACGAATGTCATATTTGCGTCATTCTTGGCACATTCCTGATATTGTTAACGTGACTTAACACATCTGAATAGGTTTCTTAATAGTGCGTGTTGGTGCGTGATATTTGTGATTTTTGTGATAAACCCAGAGAATATATTCACAAGAGTTTTAGGTACAATATACAAAGAGTTTAATGCTGTTTTCCGTGTGGAGCCTGATCAGAGCCTCTCAAATGCATTTTTCCTGTCGTGAACTTTTACCCAGAATGCACTGTGCACACACCATGTCCACACTAAAACCTTTAAAATTAGTCCAATACTTTAAAACTAAAACATATATCTGATATTTTCACTTTATAAAACTTCAGACATGACATTAATTTAAATAACTTGTCCAAAATTAGTTTGGTTAAAATTTTAACCATAACTTAACCCTCTGGGACCGACGCCGTCATATACAATAGCTAAGACCAAGCTTTGCTAAATTATAAATAACTTTTTAATGATATGAGATAGAAACTTACTTTTTTTTGCTGAAAAGTTAACTCTGCGGACTTTCGAGCCAGCCATTGGCCATCTTTGTACTCCTCATAGAAGCTCTGTGATGACGTGCGGAATGTGAGTGTCCAATCGGAATTGGTTCACCGTCACATGGTTTTCCAAAATCCAATCGTAGGGCAGATTTACCTCATGTAAAAAACCAAAGATCATTTTCAGGAGTGATATGTTACTAGTTGGCCCATTTGAATAGCCCCCTGGGTGCTCCAATGAGTACATACTCTTGGACTCCAATGCACCCTCGCCCATTACGCACAGCGATCAGTGAAAGCAGATGGAGCAGACGGAGAGCCTCTGATGACAATCTCACATACTCAAACAAAGAGTGTGTAACTATCAGGATTGCACCTCTCATTGGCATGTGAATGTTACTGGATAACTCTGTTGCTTTCTCAGCGTAAAGCACTGTTTACCATATCAATGGAGCGAGGGGGAGGGCCGCTCCTCAGACTGTAAGGAGCCAAAGTGGGTCAAAGTGTGAATGAAAGCTGCTTTAGGAGCAGCACAGAACACTCCAAAACACAGTAGAAGTAGAAGTTTGTGATGTAACCTTTGTGTAATAGCAGACAGAAATTGCTTTGATTTGAAAACAAACAAAACACATAGACCATTTTGTATATATTGTTCAAAATGTGCATTTGGGTTTATTGTTTGAACCTTTTTGTTGTACAGTCTTTCACACAAGACCTCAAATTACCTTTATAAAGTGTCAAAACAGTTGTTTGTTATAGTTTGCTGTGTGTTTTGAATAAATGTGTGTGGAAAGTTATTTCTGCTTTACTTTTTCCTTTCTTATTTCTGATTGTAAACCTTTATTACACTTATAAAACACAACAAAAGAATATATATTATGAAAGCACAGGATGTCCTGAAAAAAGAGACATAAAACTTGATTGTGGGATGCTGTTAACAGCAATAATAAAACATTTATGCCAGGTGAGTGAACTGTCCAAAAAATGCCCTCAGACCCCAGAGGATTAAAACTGGATGCCTCTGGATGACTTAGGTAATATTGCCAGCGTATCACTATGGGATCAAAAGAAATGAGCTTTTTTTGCTTTTCTATGGCTAGTTCTCATTTGTCTGCAGAGGATAGAGTGGTTTATTCTACAACTTGCTCTTCTCTGTTTGTAGAGGATAGAACTATGCATCTCCTACAAAAAGCTACATCTGCAAAATGTTAGCGGACTCAAAATTATCGGACCAAAACTTATCGGAAGATAATTGTTCTGATGATGGTTTTCAAAGTTATCTGAAAAGCTAATCTGATAATGAAAACATAATCTTCAATTATCAGTGGTTAGCGGATTAGCGGAACCATTAGCGGAACTGTGCCCACCACTGACTATCAGGTAAGAATTTATATTTACTCACGTGTCTTTTACTCTACCAATCAATTTGTGATGGGTCGATGAGGCGTCATGAAGCGTTTCAACACATTGCCAAACTGTATTGATACTGTATCGATACTGTGTCACTGAATACTGATATCTGCTTAAAAATCCCTACAGGCACCTGAGTTGACACTCTCAACAGTGATTTCATGGCCTAGTATATACAGTAATATAATCTAAGTCATTGTATTCCATTTTGTATCATTTCATATCTTCATTTAAATTAAAACCTTAAATAATAGTAAATCGTGAACATGTATCATAACGTGAAAATCTAAGTGAATGTGTTGTGAATGAGGATGCTTGTGGACTCGGATTTTATTTTTTTTTTTACAAATTTTTATTCAAAAAAAGAAGTTGTTCCAAAGTCTTGAATTTGAGTCTGTTACGCTTGTTTGATGCAACTTCTCCAGCTTTAGAAAACACCCACTCACAGGGCATAGATGAGGCTGGAGTGCAGAGAAATTGTAATGACAGCTGGAAGAAGTTTGGATATACTGTCTTGTGGTTGTCCCTGTATCTCAGAGGATCCTGGGACCTGGCAATATTGGCCTCTGCCAGGTACTTCTGCACCTCCTGGAAGGCATCAGCTGTGGCACTTTTGATCTGCCTGCCCACTTCGATGTCGAGATGTTGCCGAAGGTCATCTAAAAACAACAATGTGGCATTTCAGTACATGATTTCCAAACAACAACAAATAATGCTGAATAACATGCCTGACAACTGCAAATTTTCATTAATGTAGTGATAGGTAAGAGCCAAGTAGGCCTCCATGTTCACAGATGTCCACATGTCAGCTGTTATACTCACTACCACAGCTTGCTTTACTTCCTTTTTCACTCATTCTCGTTCCTCCTCATACTTCTTGGCCACTGTATGTTTGATGGTCTGAAAATCACACCAAGTCAAACCAAAAGCAAATCAATATATTTACATTAAAGATTAAATAATTTGAATATATCAACTACTACTTTAGATCATTCCACACAAACCTTTCTGGTTGGCAGACCATATGAGGGCTGAAGGACCTGAAACAGTTCCCCGAACCTTCACTCTCCACAGTGCTGAGGGGCTGGCAGTCCTTCAGGTTGAAACTCAGCAGAGCCTCATCCAGCATCTGCTTCCTGGAAGCTTGATGGTTAAAATGAGGTAAAGAATAAATTAATAGGAATTAATTATCAATAAATTAACTGTAAGTAAGTTGTAGAATGGCTGTATACCTGAGTTCATCCTGGGTGTATCTGGGACTTCATTCTCATGCCTGGCCCTATAATGTCTCAGCATTTAGGAGGTGCTCTTGCTTAGATAGGAAAGTTCTACTGAGCAAATGCGACATTTAACCTGCAGAAAATAATTTGACTAGTAAATTAAGAGTTACTTTGAAATTAATACGAATTCAGATAGATCAAGTGGAAACTCTGAGAGGAGCTGGATGAATCAGGGAAATTAAAACATACCTTATTTTCCGATATGACATCAAAATGATCCCACACGGTGGAAACTTTCCTTTTTGTTTGCTGCGGCTCCATGACTTTTGGTGAATTTGATGATACACCGCAAAAGATCCGAGATTCTTTTGCCAGATGCATCAGATACACTTCCTTATAAACACAGTTTGGCCGCTTTGGTGCGTCAGTGTCAGTTCAAAACAGTTCCTGTATCGGTTATGTGACTTTCACAAAGCAATACGCGCACCGACAGGGTTCAAAACGTGTGAAAAAAGCAGCAGCTTTTTACTGCATGTACTTGTATATAATACTGAGATAAACTGTGACTTCTACGAGGGTAGGCTGAAAAGTTCTAAGGCTGACTATGATGCAGTTGTCAAATTGAACAAATTCAGGGTTATTTTTCTACATAGTCTCCCTGTAACTTCACACACTTCTTCCAGCGGTGCTTCAGTGCTTCGATTCCCTTGGCATAGAAGCTTTCATCTTGAGAGTGAAAATAGTCCTCAACGGGAGCCATCACCTCATCATTGCTCCGATAATGCTTCCCAGCCAAGTTTTTTTTCAGGTTTGGGAACAGATGAAAGTCCGAGGGTGCCAAGTCAGGGGAGTATGGTGGGTGATCTACCAGTTTGAATCCACACTCGTGGATTGTGGCCATGGCCACTGTTGACTTGTGAGCTGGGGCATTGTCTTGATGGAACAGCACCCCTTTCGTCAGCTTTCCTGGTTGCTTCTTTTTGATAGCCTCACGTAACTGTCTCAGTAGGTTAGAATAGTACTGTCCATTTATGGTTTGTCCTTTTTCAAGATAGTCCACGAACACAATGCCCTTGGCATCTCAGAAAACTGAAACCATGACCTTCCCCGCAGATGAAATGACCTTGGCCTTCTTTGGAGTTACTGACCTTGGGTGTTTCCACTGCAATGTTTGTTTTTTTGTCTCTGGTTCAAAGTGTTGAACCCAACACTCATCCTGGGTAAGAAAAAGTTCCATGTAATTGGCTGGATCCTCTTCAAATTGCGCCAAGTTTGCCTTTGACATGACTAGCCTGGTGCGTTTCTGAACAGGCGTCAGAAGACACGGCACCCACCGAGCTGACACCTTTGACATTCCAAGTTCTTCATGCAGAATGTGTTCAATTCTCTCACGGGATATTCCCACAGCATCTGCTAGCTGATTAATCGTCGATCGTCTGTCGTCCATTACCATTTCATGAACAAGGTCAATGTTTTTCTGGGTTGTGGCTGTTGCAGGCCTCCCAGACCTTGGGTCGTCTTCAAGGCTCTCTCTGCCCCTCTTAAATTCAGCTGCCCACTTCTGCACTGTAGATATGGAGGGAACTTCATCCCCTAATGTAGCAACCATATCCCCATGAATGTCCTTGGGCTTTAACCCCTTCTTATGCAGGTACTTAATCACACCGCGATGCCAGATTTGTCCATTTTTTGCCGTTTCCCTCTACCACGAACTTTCAAACTTGGCTATGAACCACAAACTACCTCACAACCTGGAAGAAAATAACACAGTTAGTCATCAGAAGAGTTGAACTTAATGCATACCAAGTTTTATTGAAATGGCATATCTCCTTCTTGGTGAGCCTTAGAACTTTTCAGCCTACCCTCGTAATACTGTGTTTTACTGCTTTTGAAAGATGATGACAGTGTTTGGGGTTTTATTTTTTATTCATTAATTTTCTATGCGTTCTTATGTGTTTGTGATCCTTGAATTTACCCAGGAGCAAAAACTGAAAGTGAAACTGGTTTATCAGAAGCTGACAGTGTAATCTGATGTGGCCGCGTTCAAATCAATACTAAAAGTTAGTTATCGGATTATCTGTAATAAACTTAAATTTTTTAGCAGTTTATCAGTTTAGCGTCATAAAAGCTAAGTTTTCAGTTATCAGATTAATGGTTATCGAAGCTAACTTTTTTTGGTTAGCTGTGCCCACCACTGTACAACCTCATATTAGAAAATGTTGGGACAACATGAGTGTGGGGGGCACTGAAGTGATGTTTACAGTTACTTTGACTCCTAATTGGTTGCAGACAGTATTTCTGGTCATCTTCATTTAATTTCTTAATATGCACCTCTTCCTGTATTTAAGGCCTGCAAAAACGTTGGGATGATTAAAGCATTTACCACTTTGTAATGTTGCAGTTCCTTCTCACAACACACAAAGGAAACCAAGGAATGAAGCGTTTTAGGTGTTATTTTGTCCCATTCTTACGCCAAACATGTCTTAAGGCCCCTTCACACATAACACGAATGAGGCCAAATGGCGCACAAAGGAGGATTTGAATGGCACTTGTGAAAAATCAGAGCTGCACTCGAACGCTTCAGACAGCAGTCGGCACAATCATTCGGCTACAGCACATGCACTCCACATTTGCGTTACTCTTGTGCTGGAAACCCAATTGAATGGCGGTCAAGATGAGGCCATACTGCTCTCTGACGGTGGTTGCAACATTTGTACGGCATGTCGTACAAATGTTGGCCCATTTGGACCACAGTCGATGGGCTGCACAAAATGATTGGCCATGTCGAACCCTGGCCGAATGTCGCAATCGAGCCAGCCTTCACACCAATGGCTGAGAAAAAATACAATGGTTTTTCTTCTCAATACACAGTGAATTACAAAGATGCTGTAACCGGAAATAATTTGGTCAATCAACCTCGGAAAATTCAGGCAAAAACTAAATTGTGCACCCCCTATGGCAGTACCAAAGTACCTATATGCAGTACGGAGAATTGCAAGGAAAAAAAAATTGGATGTTTGATCCAAGATTAAGAGTGGATTGCCAACCTCTGGTGTACCCAGTGTGGCAAATTCAACACGTGTGGGAAGACAAAAAAGAGACATTTGATAATCTGATCAGAAGCATCAGCTAAAACAAATGATGTACATTACCAATCAAAGGTTTGGACACACATTCCCTTTCAATTAAATGGGAACGTGTGTCCAAATGTTTGATGGGTAGTGTGCTTTCACTTCAAAATAGAATGTTAAATGACATTTGTGTGTTGACATATAAAACTTTGGAAATCCTTAAGTAGAAAAATATTGAACAACATTCTTTTCCATTGCATTTATCATAGATTTAAAGGTCACCTGTGTTTTTGTGGCATATCACAAATCAATTGGGAAGCCGTTCCAATGCAAGGGAGCATAAAAACAGAAAGTTGCTTTTCCATCTTTAGTATTAACTCCTGGAATCCGTAAAAGGCCGGAGTACACCAGAGAGCTGACTGGTTCACAGCTGTCAAGCGCACTGGGAATATAATTTCAGGCCAGGCCAGTGAGAACTTTATTGCTATCCAAGCCGTCATGGATAGCAATAAGGTAATTGTTGTTTAACTATCTTTTCAAGAATTTTACTAAGTACTGGGAGTTTATTATAGAGTGACTGAGGGTAATAAAGGGCAGTGTTGTACTGTTCTCTGGGGTGGGAGTGCACGATTTAGAACACCACAAGAACTAACTGGATCTTTATTAACTGATTTTTTTCCCCCCGATTACAACCGAATTCCTTGAGGCACATGTCAAAAGTGATAGAACAGAGATTCCGACACATTTGACTCAAATACGACATACATGTATTTTAATTCTGACCTATATGTCCTTTACTGATGTTCTGAATGCATACTGAAGAACAATTTTAATTTCTCACTCACTTGTCTTCAACCGCGTACTCCAATTCAAGGTCACGGGAGTGGCAGAGCCTATCCCAGCAGTCATAGGGCATGAGGTGGGGTACACCCTGGACAGGGCGCCAATCTGTCGCAGGGCCACATATAGACAAACAAACACACTCACACGCACACCTACGGACAATTTAAAGTTTCCAATCCACCTAACCTACATGTCTTTGGATGTGGGAGGAAGCTGGTGCACCTGGAGGGAACCCACGCAAACACGGGGAAAACACGCAAACTCCACATAGAAAGGCCATAGGTGGGAATTGATCCCATGGCCTTCTTGCTGTGAGGCAACAGTGCTAACCACTAATCCACTATGCTGCCCACAGTTTAAATTAGTCATTTAACAATAATAGTAATAAGAATTTTATTTGTATAGCAAATTGTAGAATTAGCTGTAACCTTTACAATTTCACATAATTAACATCAATGTTAAATTGAACAAACACAGTACATAACAATAAGACACACATAACACACACACATACACACACACCTTCAACCGCTTATCCAAGATGAGGTTGCGGGGGGCTGGAGCCTATCCCAGCAGTCATAGGGTGTGAGGCAGGGTACACCCTGGACTGGACACCAGTCCGTCACAGGGCCACATTGTGGCGGTTCTGCCCAGCGACACATTTTGCTGTGGTTTTTTTGTTCTATATATGTATTTTTTGGGGGAGTTGTCATCTGTCTGTTGCCTGTGACTCCTGTCCTGCAGTTTATTTATGTTGTGCTTTTGTCTCATTCCTCCTGTATGTAGCAAGAAGCCTGCATCCACCATTCAACAACCTCCCAAGTTTGCATTAAGCAAAAGTCGTAAAATTTCTTCAAATTCAACTCAAGATCTGGGAAATATCAAGTTGCCAAAAGGAGGCTTTCCTGACCATAGCACAGGATGGCCAACTGTCATCAACCCCCAGCACTAACAGGATTTAAGGTTCTCTAAAGTGCATTCCTCACAGAGCTGTGAGTTCCCTTATCAGCCCCAAAACCAGATGTTGCCAACTCCTTCCTCATTTAAAAAAATAGACCACGGAAAGAACTACTTTTCCAAAGTCTAAAAACTATGTCTTTATAACAAGATTAAAGTAAAATCATACCACAGACGAACTACCATCAACTTCGGAAGCACACTGCAATTTATCTGGTTCAAATCGATGCTGGATTGACAAATATAATATTTTATAATGAAATCCAAAACCCAGTCCCTTCCAGTCCATGAAGCAAGAGTGACCCCTGTTGGACAAATTGGGGAAGGGCAAGTAACTAACTTGTACAGTATTATAAAGTTCAACCACCTTTAAAAAGTGTACTTTGCTGTTGTAAGAAGAAAAAAACAGGAAAGAAAGAAACAAACGTCACACATGAGATTTATATATTGTATCTTGTGTTCTGATCATAGATTGTAGAAAGTTTATCGAATGTGCTTTTTCATATATAATTGTGTGTGTGATATTTCTAAGGACCTTGTTTACTAGAGTTTTGCAATACAGGACTTGCTTGGTTTGTAAGCGGGAATTTAAGAATAACAGACGCGGATTTATTATAAAACTAGACAAAGCAATGAAGAAGAAAACTACAATATCCAGAATTCTAGGGGGTGGAGCTTTTAACCCTTTAAATGCAGGCACCCCCGGGGAATCACGCTCTTCTGCTCTTTCTTCCTCTTCCACTCTTCCTCTTCGCTCTTCCTCTTACGCTCTCTTTTGTTGGGTCTCGAGACGCAGCCTAGCTGTCCAAACTTTTTATGACCTTTTGTCTGCAACCACGTGCTGTGTAAACATATTTCTTGTTTGTGCGCACCAACAAGAAATTACTTTTTTCTTTTTTCTACAAATAATTTTTCAACTTTTGTAAAGTTAAATGCGCAGGTGCATTTAACTTCCTTTTGTGATTTTTTAAATTAAAACCTTTTTTCTCCTTGAACTCCAAATTCTTCTCACAAACATTTTTCTTACAAAGTCAACTATTTTTGTATCGAGTTTTGTGATTTGATCCAGCTTCAAAGTCGACCACGAAAGACAAATTTTTTGCTTTGGCGAATAGAAAATAAAGACACTCAAGCCTTTATTCTAATGATCCCAGACTACAAAAAAAAAAAACATCCAGGTCAGCTGAGACATCTACAGAGAGTGAACTGCCATCACAAGTCACAGCAATTACAACTGAAAGCGCACCTGGTAACCCACGAAACCGGGCGTGGTGACCGGCAGAGTCCCTTTGCCAAGGTACAGGAGACAGCTGTGCGGACGGACGGTTCCTCGACTGAAAACCAGACGGCTCCCAGCATCGAACATCACAGAGACCAGCTGCACAGCGCATGATCCAAGTAAGACTGGGGCATGATGTCAGACATAAACAGAGTGGCTTTATTTTATTTCTATTCACTTTCATTAACAGCATCTCCCGTTATTAAATACTAAAGTAAATTCCCTGCTGATTAGGACGAAATTCATTCTTAAACTCCCGCAACTAAACCAAATTATCTGAACGTCATACAGTAATTTCTCAGTGAAATTCATCATCCTCAGAGTGCTTACTGTGATATGTCCTGTTATTTAACTCCTGCCTGAGTTAAATAAATATCTTAAATGTGTGAAGTGGTCTGTGATTTTATATGGTTTTACAGAGTGGGTCGGACTTGAACTGCAGAACTTAGGACTGTAAGATTAGAGACTGATTTTAATATTTCCTATTGACTGACCCTAAAATCACTGATATTACAACCTTGTTATAATATCATTCAATCATAGGTGGTGCCCCCATTATTCGAGGTAAAATTATCTACAAGTGATAATTTCAAAATATCCTAAAACACATATTTTTCTTCCTGCTACATGTGTTTTTGTGGGTGTGTCACCTCTCATCTGTTGTGCGTCCTCTGTCTCCTTGCTGCAGGTTAGTGGGTGTGTCTCCCCTGGTCCATCGTGTGCTCCTGTCTTCCTGCACCTTGCATGTGTGTGTGTGTGAGTGTGTGTGTGCACACATTGTCTCTGTTTGTCCTTTGTGTTTGGTGTGTGTTACCATTCCCGGCATATGTTGATCATCTGTTTTTGGTTATGTGTCTGCCCCCAGTCTGTCGTCCACCGGTTTCTTGTGTGCACAGTTTATTCTTTGTTCCACGTCCTTGGTCTGTTGTATTTGAGGTTTTGGTTTTGATCATAGTTTGATTCTGATTGTCATTATGTTTTATCACCTTGATATGTCATTCTCAGTTTTCATATTGGTTTGCATTTCGTTCTACTTTGTGGTTGTCATTTCTTTTTGTGGTTTTTATTTTTTATTTTCTGTGGTTTTGGATGGTTATTGTATTTTATTTCTTACTTGCTTTTTGTTGTAGTTGTTCTCCTTATCATTATTATAACTATTCTTCCACCTGTTATTGTCTGTTCAGTTATTTAACTCTCTGCGTTTTCATTCACGAGTCTTTTAGTTCCGCCTCCTCATTTGTCCCACACCTGTTGTCAATTCACCCTTCATTATTTTACCACTCCTTTGTTTCTCAGCATTCGCCGGCTCATTTTGTTTATGTCATGGCCTTGCCTGTGCCTTCGTCTGATCTCATTTCTATGTGTAAGTGCCTGCCCTCTGTGTTTACCCCGCCGTGGTCCTGATTAGTTCATATCCTGTTTTGATGGTACTCCGTGTCACCACCTGTGTTTTTTGTTTTCACTGTATTTGTGGACATTAGTTACTTCTGTACTCTGTGTACTATTTTGTGTCAATAAATCACCTTGGCTTATAATTCATTCCTCGTTATCTCACTGTATACATATTGGTTTCCTCCTGAAGCAAATCCTTATCACACATATAGGCAAACTGTTATACCCGCATGCACACTTTAAACAATTTAAAGTTCCCAGTTCACCTAAACTGCATGTCTTTGGATGTGGGAGGAAGCCGGAGCACCTGGAAGGAACCCACGCAAACACAAGGAGAACATGCAAACTCCACACAGAAAGGCCACAGGTGGGAATCGATCCCATGACCTTCTTGCTGTGAGGCACTATTGCTAGCCACACAGTGCTGCGCCAATTATAACAATAATACTTAAAATGTATGCACATAATATACAAATAATGAATGTTGATGAGTGCAATGTTAAGAATATTTGTGGAAAGATGGGTCAGAACAGTATTATAGTCGAGTCCATCTCCCCTGACGCCAAGGCTGAGTCCTCAGTCTCTGAGGCAAAGGCCAAGCCACATCATCTCTTGACGGTCCGTGCATTGCTCCCAACAGCAGGTGGAATGTTTTGTGGTTCCCCATTTCGTTTTTGGTTTGCGGATTTTCTTCCGGTTTCTGCGTCTTTCATGTTATGTGTGATGGGGCCCTAAAATGAAACAAGTCTGTAAATATTCAAAGAAATTTTCTTTAAACACCCCTGTAGCCATTCCACAGTTTCTTCCAACCTTGAGCTGGTCTTTATCATTGGTTTAAGACCATTCATGTGATTGGCTCTCAACCAATGGGAATGACAAAACTGTCTTGTTTCGACACAGTTAGTACTTCTATAACCCCAATTCCAATGAAGTTGGGACGTTGTGTAAAATGTAAATAAAAACAGAATACAATGATATGCAAATCCTCTTCAACCTATATTCAACTGAATACACCACAAAGACAAGATATTTAATGTTCAGACTGATAAACTTTATTGTTTTTGTGCAAATATTTGCTCATTTTGAAATGGATGCCTGCAACACGTTTCAAACAAATCGGGACAGTGGTATGTTTACCACTGTGTTACATCACCTTTCCTTCTAACAACACTCAGTAAGCGTTTGGGAACTGAGGACACAAATTGTTGAAGCTTTGTAGGCGGAATTCTTTCCCATTCTTGCTTGATGTACGACTTCAGTTGTTCAACAGTCCGGGGTCTCCGTTGTCATATTTTGTGCTTCATAATGCGCCACACATTTTCAATGGGTGACAGGTCTGGACTGCAGGCAGGCCAGTCTAGTACCCGCACGCTTTGACTACGAAGCCACGCTGTTGTAACACGTGCAGAATGTGTCTTGGCATTGTCTTGCTGAAATAAGCAGGAACATCCCTGAAAAAGATGTTGCTTGAATGGCAGCATGTGTTGCTCCAAAACCTGGATGTACCTTTCAGCATTGACAGTGCCATCACAGATGTGTAAGTTGCCCATGCCATGGGCACTAACACACCCCCATACCATCACAGATGCTGGCTTTTGAACTTGGTGCTAGTAACAATCTGGATGGTCTTTTTCTTCTGTCCAGAGGACATGACACCCATGATTTCCAAAAGCAATTTGAAATGTGGACTCATCAGACCACAGCACACTTTTCCACTTTGCGTCTGTCCATTTCAAATGAGCTTGGGCCCAGAGAAGGCGGCGGCATTTCTGGATGTTGCTGATGTATGGGTTTCACTTTGCATGGTAGAGTTTTAACTTGCCCTTGTAGATGTAGCAACAAACTGTGTTAACTGACAATGGTTTTCTGAAGTGTTCCTGAGCCCACGCGGTAAGATCCTTTACACAATGTTGGTTTTTAATGCAGTGGCACCTGAGGGATCGAAGGTCACGGGCATTTAATGTTGGTTTTCGGCCTTGCCGCTTATGTGTAGAAAGTTCTCCAGATTCTGTCAATCTTCTGATTATATTATGGGCTGTCGATGATGGAATCCCTAAATTCCTTGCAATTGAATGTTGAGAAACATTGTTGATAAACTGTTGGACTATTTTTTCATGCAGTTGTTCACAAAGTGGTGACCCTTGCCCCATCTTTGCTTGTGAACCGCTGAGCCTTTTGGGGATGCTCCTTTTATACCCAGTCATATCACTCACAATGTGTCCTCAGTTCTCAAATGCGTATTGAGTGTTGTTAGATGGAAAGGTGTTGTAACACAGTGGTAAACATACCACTATTGCAGCTTTTTTTGAAACATGTTGCAGGCATCCATTTCAAAATGAGCAAATATTTGAACAAAAACAATAAAGTTTATCAGTTTGAATATTAAATATCTTGTCTTTGCGGTGTATTCAATTGAATATAGTTTGAAGAGAATTTGTAAATAATTGTATTCTGTAGTATTCTGTTTTTATTTTCATTTCACACAATGTCCCAACTCCATTGGAATTGGAGTTGTAGATATCTATCTATGTGTGTTGTATTTTCAACTATTGGATGTGCACAAACCATTGTATGCATAAAGTTACATGTCGGGGGAATGGGGTGCTTTGTTTTTGGTTGGTGGTAAGTAAACAGTGGGAAAAATAGATACAAATTGCCTATCCTTCAAGGCTGCACATGTCCAAGGCCAAGACAGTCATTGCATAGGGTGGCAGAGGCCAAGGCCAAGGCATCAATAAATAAGCCTCGAGGTCAGCCTTGAGTCCTCCAACACTGGATCAGAGCCTCTTTGAGTTTAACATTTCATTCAACAAAGCGCCATATGAGTTGAATAAATATTCCATCTTTCAACAAATGAAAATATTCTTTCCATTGGGTGAATGGAAAAAATTTATAGTGTTTTATATGATACATAAATATAGATCTGCGTCATTTGAAATTTGACTTACATGAAGCAGACAGCAGGGGAATCTGTGTCCGACCTTCAGCACACCAAGAGCAAATGCCCTGGGAGCTCAGTTTATAAAATAGTTTATATATATATATATATATATATATATATATATATATATATATATATATATATATATATATACATACACGAGGTCTGTTAGAAAAGTATCCGACCTTTTTATTTTTTGCAAAAACCATATGGATTTGAATCACGTGTGACTGCATCAGCCAAGCTTGAACCTTCGTGCGCATGCATGAGTTTTTTCACGCCTGTCAGTTGCGTCATTCGCCTGTGAGCAGGCTTTGTATGAGCAGTGGTCCACCCCTCTCGTCGGATTTTTATGTCCTGTGAGGCTTCATCACGGCATTGCTTTGCGCCATGCAGAAACGTCCCGACGCACGGAATTCCTCCGCACGTCTGTCTCAGTGTGCCGAAAAAGTGCTGATGTCCACGTCTTCCGCAATTTCTGTGCTAGTCAGACGACGTCCCGGATCAACACAGCGTCCAGTTTAGAAATGAACAGCACATTCCACTGTTACAGGAGTTTTTGTCATGGAAAGAGGAGCGGAGGAATTCCGCGTGTCGCAGTGGAGCAAAGCAACGCCGTGATGAAGCCTCACAGGACATGTTGTGGCATGTCCAGCCACCAAAAACCATCTGAGCCATCTGAAATCCGTCCTGTGAGACCAACACGGAGGTGGTTTTGTGCCGCACCATGAGCGGCACGGTGGCGCCTCCCTCCGCTCCTCTTTCCATGAAAAAAAAACTCCTGTAACAGTGGAATGTGCCAAAAAAGTGCTGATGTCCACGCCTTCTGCCTTTTTTTGTGGAAGTCAGACCACGTCCCGGATCAACAAAGCCTTCACGTTGGAAATGATCTGGTTGTTTCAGCGGGGTGTCAGCCTGTCGATCCGCGCTCGGAGTGCGCCGCGCTCTCAGCAGCTGTGGGCGGTCTTTAAACCGGCTGGAGCACTCCTTAATCTGTGTAATCCCCATAAAATCGTCCCTGAAAGCCATATGAATTTTCCAAATGGTGTCCACCTGGAGGTCTCTCACAGTTTCTGGAAAAATTTGATGCAGCAAAGCTCCAAATCCTTCAGACATTTATTCACAATAAAAATCCGACGAGAGGGGTGGAAAATGGCAAGGATATGGCAATATATACAAAAAATGGCAACAAACATGTCAGCAACAGCAGAAAATCTTCTGCCAGCAAGGTTTGCTGAGTTCACAGAGGAGGAACTGGTGGAAATATTGAACTCTAAGGATGCCATAAACACTAAGAAGGTAGACAAGCATGCTACTGACGTTTTAGAAGCATTCATCGCATCAGAATTAATCATATGCTGTTCACAACAAAATAAATTGATCTAATTTACTTGACTCTTTGTTGTTTGCTTAATTAGGGAGGGGGGTGGAGAACATAACAATTGATGGATGGCAAGTCATCCAACATAGAGAAATATTGGATGAAGAAAAGTTATATTGGACTATGTTGGACTTCTTACCATCCATTATTTGTATAATATATATTCTTTTTCTTTCAGCTGTTCCCGTTAGGGGTCACCACAGAAGATCAATCGTTTCCATCTCACCCATATATATATATATATATATATATATATATATATATATATATATATATATATATATATATATATATATATATATATATATATATATATATATATATATATATATATATATACAGTGAAGAAAATAAGTATTTGAACATCCTGTGATTTTGCAAGTTCTCCCACTTAGATATCATGGAGGGGTCTGAAACTTTCATCTTAGGTCTACTGTGAGACACATAATCAAAAAAAAAAAAAAAAAAAAAAAAAAAAATCCAGAAATCACAATGTATGATTTTTTAAATAATTTATTTGTATGTTACTGCTGCAAATAAGTATTTGAACACCTATGAAAATCAATGTTAATATTTGGTACAGTAGCCTTTGTTATTACAGAGGTCAAATGCTTCCTGTAGTTTTTCACCATGTTTGCACACACTGCAGCAGGGATTTTGGTCCACTCCTCCATACAGATCTCCAAATCTTTCAGGTTTGGAGTTTCAGCTCCCTCCAAAGATTTTCTATTGCGTTAAGGTTTGGAGACTGGCCCGACCACTCCAGGACCTTGAAATGCTTCTTACGGAGCCCCTCCTTAGTTGCCCTGGCTGTGTGTTTGGGGTCATTGTCATGCTGGAAGACCCAGCCATGACCCATCTTCAATGCTCTTACTGAGGGAAGGAGGTTGTTTGCCAAAATCTCACAATACATGACCCCATCCATCCTCCCTTCAATACGGTGCAGTCGTCCTGTCCCCTTTGCAGAAGAGCACCCCCAGAGTATGATGTTTCCACCCCCATGCTTCACGGTTGGGATGATTTTCTTGGGGTTGTTCTTATCCTCTAAACATGGTAAGTGGAGTTGATTCCAAAAAGCTCTATTCTGGTCTCATCTGACCACATGACCTTCTCCCATGACTCCTCTGGATCATCCAGATGGTCACTGGTGAACTTCAAACGGGCCTGGACATGTGCTGGCTTGAGCAGGGGGACCTTGCTGCCCTGCAGGATTTTAAACCATGACAGCATCATGTGTTACTAATGTAATCGTTGTGACTGTGGTCCCAGCTCTCTTCAGGTCGTTGACAAGGTCCTCCTGTGTAGTTCTGAGCTTTCTCAGAATCATCCTTACCCCACAAAGTGAGATCTTGCATGGAATCCCAGACAGAGGGAGATTGACAGTCATCTTGTGTTTCTTCCACTTTCTAATAAATAATCATAACAGTTGTCTTCTACCAAGCTGCTAGCCTGTTGTCCTGTAGTCCATCCCAGCCTTGTGCAGGTCTACAGTTTTGTCCCTGGTGTCCTTAGACAGCTCTTTGGTCTTGGCTATGGTGGACAGGTTGGAGTGTGATTGATTTAGTGTGTGAACAGGTGTCTTTTATACAGGTAACAAGTACAAACAGGTGCAATTAATACAGGTAAAGAGTGCAGAATAAGAGGGCTTCTTAAAGAAAAATTAACAGGTTTGTGTGAGCCAGAATTCTTGCTGATTGGCAGGTGTTCAAATACTTATTTGCAGCAGTAACATACAAATAAATTATTAAAAAAAATCATACATTGTGATTTCCGGATTTTTTTTTTTTTTAGATTATGTCTCTCACAGTGGACATGCACCTAATATGAAAATTTCAGACCCCTCCATGATTTCTAAGTGGGAGAACATGTAAAATCGCAGGGTGTTCAAATACTTATTTTCCTCACTGTATATAAAATCAAATGTATAAAATATAAATGTAAAGTATAAATATAATAAAATAATAATGTAATAAATGTAACATAAAATATTGATATAAAATATGAATGCTTTACCAATACTTTAATACAGAATTCAATTCAATACAGAATTAAAAAAAAAGTCATTTGCAGATTTATGGATGTCAACTAACTTTATGAATGAACTCTATGAACTGAATTGAGTACAAGAAAATTCCTTATAATACCTTAACTATACGTAACGTCTTTTCTGCTTTGATTACCGCATACAGCAGAAATTCTGAACATCTGCTGTGCTTCGAAAGGCTTTACGAGACTGAGATTCACGCATCTGTTCACAGATGAGTGAATGGAAGCTGAGGCAGGAAGGATTCCCAGCGTGCAAGGAATTATGGGTCCCTGAAAGGATCCCATTGCTATTTTTTTCTTATTCTACTCTTGAGTAGAAGTGTTGTTAAGAAATAATGTTTTGAATGGGAAAACCATGCTGTTGAATGAAAAGAGGCAATACACACTGTATCTGTGCGTGAAACACCCACCCAAAAATAAATTAATTTTGTGACCCCAACACATCATACAGAGCAACAACAAAAAAGAGTTTTCATGACATTTTTATTGTTGCTTCCCTATCTTACTGGTGACAACTTCATCAGTGTGCGCTGGTTGTAGTTGCCTGACAATGATGTTAATTAGAAAGTTTGTAAAAAAAATGTACCAAATGTTCACAAAATTCTTAATATTTGGCCTTTTTCCATGGGAAAAAGACTTGTAATGGAGATAATCTTGTATACGCATCTTCAAGATCATTTAGATCAGTAAGTGTGTGCTGCATCATCTCTGTACTGAGCCAAGTGCACGCATTTCTTGGTGGATGGGACTCTGAACCTCAGGGGAAATATGAACAGCGGCTATCAAACCAAAAGCTCTGTGCGCTACTGCATGCACGCAGCCACAAATCTGAACAGGCTGTCCATTATTTCCCATGGGCGACGTAAATAATGTGAACGATTATCTCCATCATAACACGGACAGCGGCATCTCTCTGTCGTGCGCAGTAACGCATCATTGCATGTGTCGTCAGGCTCAAAGTTGGACGGATCTTACGCTGTAATAAATGATCACCTTCTTACTCTGTCAGAGATATAACATGGAACTGTTGTGCCAGGCCGTTACGCCATTAATAAACGTATCTTACCTTCAATAGCAACCTTCAGGAGTGTTTCACAGCGTGGACATGGACAGGAAGCTGGGACAGCAGCCTGCTGTTAAAATCCTCTCACCCATAAGAAAAAAATTATTCCATGTGATAATCCAACCATTGTGGTGTCCAGAGTTGCGTTGTGCTCCTGAAGTGGGCAAACAAGAAAAAAGAAAGTTCCCTGGAAATGTGCTCTATCTGAGGGACTGCATGGCGCAACTGACAGCAAACTTTGAGCAAAGCTGTCCAGTGGCATGTGCGCCCCACATGCGCTTAGTGGCCCATGCAGCGTTATGCATGCATACACACACACACACACACACACACACACACACACACACACACACACACACACACACACACACACACACACACACACACACTCAGCCGTGTGTGTGTGTGTGTGTATGTGTGTTTGCCATGCAGACATTTGAAGATCAGGCAGTCTGCAGTTCCTTTTATGGCGATCTGACAGCAGTCTGTCGTCTATATGCGCTCTGACTGGTGTGGACGAGGCAGTCTGTCTGCACTCCGACACTGTTAACTATGCCTCTTTTCCTCCCAACTGCATCGGATTATGGCAGCATTTGCTGTGTTGGGCATGGTTCCGGCACATTCTTGCTATGTGTGACGTGGGCTTAAGTGTTTATTAGGAGAAACATAAAAGTTCACGTTTATCCCTGAGATAGTTACTGAAGCATTCAGGGACACATTAAGTAATCCTCAGCGTTCTGAGCCTTTATGAGTGTGTCTGTGAGTCTGCAGCAGGCACACATGTCCCACAATCCAATATGGCAGGTATGCAATCCCCCTATTCCCCCAAGATTGGTGTGTTTTCTCTATGATAGTCTACCAATTATGTTGAATCAAATCATTACATCTGTCATCAAAGGTGGAGTAGGTTATGTTTTCACGTGTTTGTTTGTTTGTGAACAACCTGGAACAATTTTTCATATATCGTTATGAAATTTTTACGGGGATTCATATCCTGATAGGCAAGTACTGATTCAATTTTCAAGGTCATAGGTGAAAGGTCAAATTCAGGAAAATCTTGGAAAGTTATCCTTTAACATTGAATGAAACTTCAAAAATTCATAACTCAAAGTTTGATCCGGATCTGATCCAGATTACAGATTTTGTGGCATTTTAAATTTAACATTGACAACCCCATTTAATGTATATTTTAAATTATATCTTAATCAAATGTGCCCAATCACTCTCATATTTGAAGATGAAGTGCAGGCTGGCACTCTATATCACCTGACAAACTTTGAGTCTGGATCTGATCTGGATTGTGGATTTTGTAGACATTTGAAATTAATATTGAAAAGACCATTTGGTGGTCATTTTGCATTATATCTCAAACAAGTGTCTCAGTTACTCTCATTTTTCTGTTATGGGAGGTTCCAATTTTATGCCTGTTTGTGTATCTTCCAGTTATCAGTCAGAAATCAAGTGCCTAAAAGGAATGAAACATTGTACATAGCAGAGATAACCAATGTTCTGTGAAAATTATCTGAAAAAGAATTCAGAAACTTAAAAAGTAAAAAAAAACCTGACAACACCACAAAAACGTTGCTACTACTATTTGATACTTGAAATAAATACATACTCCTGACATTTGATCACATTTAATTTAGCTTATGAAAAGCCACTTCTAACAGGACTTTGACCTTGAAAATGCTTTCCAAGGTAAAAATTTGTGGAATTAGAAACTAGTGTTGGTGGAGGTTTGTGCTCTATGTGCGTGGTGCTCTAGTTGGTAAATATAATTGCTTTCAACTTTTTGGGGAGGTGATGGTGTTGTGATTAAGCATTGGGCTTCAGACCAGAGGATCCTCAGTTCAAAACCCAGCCAGACCAGAAAATCACTAAGAGCCCTTGGGCAAGATCCTTAATCCCCTAGTTGCTCCTGGTGTGTTGTGAGCAGCTTGTGTAGCAGCACACTGACTTTGATGTGTTAGTGTGTCAGGGTAAATGTGAGGCATTATTGTAAAGCACTTTGAGATTCTGATGCAGATGGAATAGGGCAATGTAAATGGAGTCCATTTACCATCAACAAAAACATGATGGACACATTTTGGATGCTTTAAATCAATACATTGTGCCCACTGTTTGGAGCCAGCATTCAAGAAGAGTGAACTGAGTTTTTAATACATTGTGTTCTGGTGATTTCCTTGGATGTGACTATGGGGGTTTAGAAATAGATTCCTGGATGCATAGAAATATAAGATATTACTGTCTTAACACACATATTTCAAGCACAGTACTAGTAAGAAAAAATCAGTACAAGGTCAGTCTTCCTCCCTGCTTGGCTCCATACACTCTTTCTTTCAAATAGCCTGCTTCCACTTTTTTTTTTTTTGCACAGGATTCTCATTGACTAATGTACTTGTAAAACCCATTCTGTTTTACCCTGAAGGCATCGCAAAAACTTCAAAAGGTGTGTTGTAAAAATCATTTAACTTTCATGCAGTTCAACAGAAGTTTTAAGCCTCTGGCATGTATTTTTAAACTGGTGAGGAGTGAAAGTGAAAACCAAACTTCTACGCTTTGTAATGTAACATAATATTTAACTGCAAAGTGAACCACTGCACCCTAACTCTTTGAATGTGTGAATATATGTTTTGAGTGTGTGCAGTGTGCATGTTTTTATCACTGTTTTTCCAGTGATTACATCACGTATGATGTTGGGCTTTCAATGATGTCTTTGAACTGTTGGTTTTCTCTGACAAGATGAGTTCACAACATACATACATGCATCTGTGAACAAAAAACGAACAATAAAAAAGCAAGAAGTTGGTCCACATGTGCAAAGGGTGAATATTATCCATACAGGGTCAAACATATGCATAGAGCACATCAAATATTTGGTTGAATGTGTCTTTATTAAGTTTCACCTGGATCAGACGCCTGTAGCATCAATCAGCTAGCTGCTGCCATCACACTCTGGAGTCCTGGAGGAAAACCATCCAGGCAGATCAAGTGGTTAAAGTGGTGGGGTTGTGACCAATGGATCTTCGGTTCAAATCTGTGTAAGACTGGAAAATCACTCAGGGCCTCTGGGCACAGTCCTTCATCTCCAAGTTGATCCGTGCATGGGAGCACCCTCACATCAGTGTGCTTGTGAATGTGAGGCATCAATGAAAAGTGCTTGATCTTGACCATGAAACCGTTATATAAATGCAGTACATTTGTATTTACAACCCGCCTGTCCCCGCCTTTCAAAAGCACCTTTTATGTTGAGCGCGTCGGCTCCGTGCAAAATACTCCGCATGTCTTTCATTACAAAATCTCCTGTAACAGTGGAATGTGCCGCAAAAGTGCTATGTCCATCTCTCTTGCCATTTCTGTGGTAGTCACATGATGTCCCGGATCAACACAGCGTTCAGTTTAGAAATGATCTGGTCGTTCCAGCCTGTCGATGGCCACTCGGTGCGCCGTGCGCCCTCCGCCGCTGTGGGCCGTCTTTAAAAAGGTTTTAACACTCCTTAATCCATGTGACGCCGACAGAATCTTCACCGAAATCCATCTGAATCTTTCGAATGGTTTCCAACTGGCTGTCTCTAACAGTTTCTGAAAAAAATTTCATGGAGCAAAGCGGCAGCCTCTCTGCCATTTCCCTGACAATAAAAATCCGATGAGGGGGGTGGACCAGTGCTCACTCAAAGCCTGCCCACAGGCGAATGATGCAACCGACAGGCGTGAAAAAACTCAAGCATGTGTTGTGTGGGCCGCTGAAGAGGAGGTACTGCTGGCTCATCACCAGAGGGCGCCCTGCCTGAAGTGCGGGCTTCGGGCACGAGAGGGCACTGCCACCTCCCAGGAGCAGCCAGGGGTGACAGCTGTCACACATCAGTCATCAATCACCACATCCCATGAAAGCCGGGCAGCAACTCCACCTCCCTGCCGAGAAATCGTCTACCCATCAGGTAAACTGCTCAGCCTGCAAAAACATTACAGTAGTAACGTCTTTACTTCTGTGTGTGTAATCCCTAACTTTGCAGACGAACCTTTTGTATGCTAAGGAGTAGTCGTTGTGTTTTGGGAGTTGGCGTACTCCGCTCCTCAGTTGTGGACTGCTAGTGTGACATCAGGATCTGCATTTATTTCGGGAGTATTGTGGTTAAGAGGTGGAGGTGTTTCCCATCCTTGTAATGACTGTTTGCTGGGTGTCACGCACCCACCATCACCTGTCTGTTCTTCCTGCCAGCAGTACCAGATCTGACAGTCGGAGACAGTGGCCACCTGGGGACTCAGCGCTTGGTGGCTCCGGTGTGCTCCAGATCCGCTGGCAGTGGAAAGCGTGTGGGATCCGGCTCTTCTCTGGACAGGCATCTTCTATCCTTGAGCCTGCCCACACGTCAACTTGTATTATTGACTGCTATTCTAAATTGTGTTTGTCTGTTTTTCGGTTGTGCACATTCACAACATTAAATTGTTGTATTTTGGCTTATTCCATTGTCCGTTCATTTACGCCCCCTGTTGTGGGTCCGTGTCCCTACACTTTCCCAACAGGATTTCTCGGCCAGCGTCATGGATCCCGAGGGGCGTCAACCATCAGGTGAACCACCAATGGTAACTCAGGGTGCACAGGCGCCGGCAGGAGGCGTAATAGGTGAGCTGCAGCAAATCTTAACCGCCTTCACTGCTCGGTTGGACTTGGTGACCGAGCAGAATGTTATACTCAATCGGAGGATGGAGGCTCTCACCGCCCAGGTGGAAGCGCGCACGCAGGGCGCTGCTGCAGCACCTCCTCCTGCTGTTCAAGTGCCGAATACAGACATTCCAGTGGTGATTCAACGAACCCCCCCCCACTTCCCCTGAAGCATACATAAGCCCTCCGGAACCGTACGGAGGTTGTGTCGAGACGTGTGCTGACTTCTTGATGCAGTGTTCTCTCGTCTTTGCACAGTGTCCCGTCATGTACGCATCAGATGCCAGCCGGGTGGCTTATGTTATAAATTTGCTTCGAGGAGAGGCACGCGCCTGGGCTATGGCGCTCTGGGAGCAAAATTCACGGCTCCTAACCACATATACTGGGTTTGTGAGGGAGTTTAAACAGATGTTTGATCATCCCAATAGAGGCGAGACCGCCTCGACCGTGCTGCTGTCAATGAGACAGGGATGTCAGAGTGCAGCCGAGTATGCAGTCGACTTCCGCATCACGGCTGCGAGGTCCGGCTGGAATACTGTTGCACTCCGTGCCGCCTTCATAAACAGACTGTCTCCGGTCCTGAAGGAGCATCTGCTGGCTAAGGATGAGCTGTGGGATTTTGACGGGCTTATTGACCTGGTCATACGGTTAGACAACCGATTAGAGGAACACCGTCGGGAGCGGGGCGAAGGGCGTGGCCGGGCGCGAGCCGTCCCTCTTCCTTCCGGGTCCGAAAGGGTGCTGCCGTCCCCACGCTCCACAGCCGGAGAGCTCCGTGTAGCAACAGCTGCCCCTGCTGACGAAGCTATGTACACGAGCAGGGCTAAAGTAAAATCTAATGACAGACAACGGAGGCTGGCTCGCGGAGAATGTTTTTTCTGTGGCTTGAGTGAGCACATACAAAACAACTGCCCCAAGCGGTTAAAACTACAACGCCCGCTCCTAGAGACTGGGCTAAGGGTGGGCCATAACATTCACGCGGGGAGATCCTGTAGATCCGCACGCATCCCAGTGATGATCCTGAGTGGGGATCTTACCCTTCACGCCCCAGCACTGGTGGACATGGGGTCGGAAGGGAATCTGCTGGATAGCAGATGGGCTAGGGAGGTGGGGCTCTCTCTAGTGGCTCTACCTTCACCATTGAAGGTACGGGCACTAGATGGCACAATCTCCCGTTAATCACACACCAGACACAGCCCGTGACTCTGGTTGTGTCTGGGAATCACAGGGAGGAGATTGTGTTCTATGTAACACCTTCTACCTCCCGAGTGATTTTGGGATTTCCATGGATGGTTAAGCACAATCCCCGGATAGATTGGCCATCTGGGGTAGTGACGCAGTGGAGCGAAACCTGCCACCGGGAATGTTTAGTATCCTCGGTTCCACCTGGTGTGACAGCTAACGAGGAGGTTAAAGTCCCCCCCAATCTGTCGGCGGTGCCTGAGGAGTACCATGATCTTGCTGGCGTCTTCAGCAAAGATCTGGCACTCACTCTTCCCCCACACCGTCCGTACAGTTGTGCCATTGATTTGATCCCGGGCGCTGAGTACCCATCCAGCAGGTTGTACAATCTCTCACGTCCTGAGCGTGAATCAATGGAGACCTACATCCGGGACTCTTTAGCTGCCGGGTTGATCCGGAACTCCACCTCCCCAATGGGTGCAGGTTTCTTTTTTGTGGGCAAGAAGGACGGCGGACTCCGTCCATGCATTGACTACAGAGGGCTGAATGAAATCACGGTTCGCAATCGATACCCGCTGCCTCTGTTAGATTCAGTGTTCACGCCCTTGCATGGAGCCCAAATTTTCACCAAGTTGGATCTTAGGAATGCGTATCACCTGGTTCGGATCTGGAAGGGAGACGAGTGGAAGACGGTGTTTATCACCCCGTTAGGTCACTTTGAGTACCTGGTCATGCCGTTCGGTCTCACCAATGCGTCCGCGACGTTGCAAGCCTTGGTTAATGATGTCTTGTGGGACTTCCTGCATCGGTTCGTCTTCGTATACCTTGACGATATCCTCATCTTCTCCCCGGATCCTGAGACTCATTTGCAACATGTACGTCAGGTCCTTCAGCGGTTGTTGGAGAACCGGTTGTTTGTGAAGGGCGAGAAGTGCGAGTTCCACCGTACTTCTTTGTCCTTCCTGGCGTTCATAATCTCTTCCAACTCTGTCGCCCCTGATCCAGCCAAGGTTGCGGCGGTGAGAGATTGGCCCAAACTGACGAGCCGTAGGAAACCAGCAGTTCCTCGGCTTTGCAAATTTCTACCGGAGGTTCATGAAGGGTTACAGCCAGGTAGTTAGCCCCCTGACGGCACTTATCTCCACTAAAGTCCCCTTCACCTGGTCGGATCGGTGCGACGCCACGTTTAGGGAGTTGAAATGCCGGTTCTCGACTGCACCAGTTCTGGTGCAGCCTGATCCCAATCGCCATTTTATTGTTGAAGTGGATGCCTCTGACTCAGGGATAGGAGCCGTGCTGTCCCAGAGCAGGGAGTCCGATAAGGTCCTCCACCCTTGTGCCTATTTTTCCCGCAGGTTGACCCCGGCAGAGCGGAACTAAGACGTCGGCAATCGGGAACTCCTAGCGGTGAAAGAGGCTCTTGAGGAGTGGAGACACCTATTGGAGGGAGCTGCGGTACCATTTACAGTTTTCACGGACCATCGGAACCTGGAGTACATCCGGACCGCCAGGTGTCTGAACCCCAGGCAAGCCCGCTGGTCACTCTTCTTCGGGCGTTTTGACTTCCAGATCACCTACCGCCCCGGGACCAAGAACCAGCGATCTGACGCCCTGTCCCGGGTCCACGAAGAGGAAGTCAAAACCGAGCTGTCAGATCCACTGGATCCCATCATCCCCGAGTCCACTATTGTGGCCACCCTCACCTGGGATGTGGAGAAGACCGTCCGGGAGGCCCTGGCAAGGAACCCGGATCCAGGGACCGGCCCAAAGAACAGACTTTACATCCCACCAGAAGCCAGAGCTGCAGTCCTGGACTTCTGTCACGGTTCCAAGCTCTCCTGTCATCCAGGGGTGCGAAGAACCATGGCAGTGGTCCGGCAGCGCTTCTGGTGGGCGTCCATGGAAGCCGATGTCCGGGAATATGTCCAGGCCTGTACCACCTGTGCCAGGGGCAAGGCAGACCATCAAAAAACACAAGGACTCCTCCATCCGTTGCCTGTGCCTCATCGCCCCTGGTCCCACATTGGCCTGGACTTCGTCACGGGCCTCCCGCCGTCCCAGGGCATGACCACCATCCTCACAATAGTGGCCGGTTCTCCAAGGTGGCCCACTTCGTGGCCCTCCCGCAGACCTCCTGGTCCACCATGTCATACGTCTGCATGGGATTCCACCTGACATCATCTCAGACCGTGGTCTCCAGTTCTCCTTGCAAGTCTGGAGGAGTTTCTGTAGGGAACTGGGGGCCACCATAAGCCTCTCGTCCGGGTACCATCCCCTGACGAACGGACAGGCAGAGCGGGCAAACCAGGATTTGGAGCAGGCCCTCCACTGCGTGACCTCCGCGCACCCGACGGCCTGGAGCAACCATCTGGCCTGCATCGAGTACGCTCACAACAGCCAAGTTTCATCTGCCACCGGCCTCTCCCTGTTTGAAATATGTTTGGGGTACCAGCCCCCATTGTTTCCGCTTGTGGAGGCAGAGGTCGGGGTGCTCTCGGTCCAGGCCCATCTGAGGAGGTGCCGTCGGGTGTGGCGCACTGCCAGCTCTGCCCTACTCAAAGACCGGACGAGGGCCAAGGCCCATGCAGACCGCCGGCATTCCCCGGCCCCTGCATACCAGCCCAGGCAGGAGGTTTGACTGTCAATGAAGGACTTCCCATTACAAGTGGAATCCCAGAAACTGAAAGACCGTTACATTGGTCCATTCTCAATCCTCAAGGTCCTCAGCCCAGCCGCAGCTTCACTGCGGATTCACCCAGTCTTCCATGTCTCCTGCATCAAGCCGTACCAAAACCTCTTCCCTCTGCACCCCCGGACCGGTGCCGCCTCCTGTCCGGATCATCGATGGGGAGCCTGCTTGGACTGTGCGCAGGCTCCTGGACGTCCGTCGACAGGGCCAGGGATTCCAGTATCTGGTGGACTGGGAGGGTTATGGACCCGAAGAATGCTCCTGGGTGAAGAGGAGCTTCATCCTGGACCCGGCCCTCCTGGCCGATTTCTACCACCGACATCCAGACAAACCTGGTCGGGCGCCAGGAGGCGCCCGTTGGGGGGGGGGTCCTGTTGTGTGGGCCACTGAAGAGGAGGTACTGCTGGCCCATCACCAGAGGGCACCCTGCCTGAAGTGCGGGCTTCAGGCACAAGAGGGCGCTGCCACCTCCCGGGAGCAGCCAGGAGTGACAGCTGTCACACATCAATCATCAATTACCACATCCCATAAAAGCCGGGCAGCAACTCCACCTCCCTGCCGAGAAATTGTCTACCCATCAGGTAAACTGCTCAGCCTGCAAAAACATTACAGTAATAACGTCTTTACTTCTGTGTGTGTAATCCCTAACTTTGCAGATGAACCTTTTGTACGCTAAGGAGTAGTAATTTTGTTTGGGGAGTTGGCATACTCCACTCCTCGGTTGTGGACTGCTAGTGTGACATCAGGATCTGCATTTCGGTTGTGCACATTCACAACATTAAATTGTTGTATTTTGGCTTATTCCATTGTCCGTTCATTTACGCCCCCTGTTGTGGGTCCGTGTCCCTACACTTTCCCAACAGCATGCCCACGAAGGTTCAAGCTTGGCTGATGCAATCACACGTGATTCAAATCCATATAGTTTTTGAAAAAAATAAAAAGGTCCGTTACTTTTTGGACAGACCTCGTATTTCGGAAAATCCTTCCCTTATTGGTCCCCGTGGGCATTCAGGGGAGGTCCCACCCCCCTGCCCATGACCCACGTCAGATAACGGGACATATGATTTATAATGTAACCTGAATCTCTGTTCTAAGTGGTGAAACCGGTTCAGCCCAGTTCAACATGCACATTCCAACAAATAGCAGACTAAAAGTATATGAAACTAACAACATAATCCTTAAGTAAAATAACTACAACCCCGTCACAATTTTGGCCCACTCTGGGCTTTGATTCTATTTTTTTCCTCCTCCATTTACCCACCATCTGCCCCAGCTCTGTTTTATTATCATGTGTTTATTCTGTTCTATTTTGCTTTGTCACTTTGTTTCTTTTCATACTTTAGCTGTGGTCCAGTTCCGTTCTTGTTTTGTTCAGCCAGTTTGTGTTTTCATTGTTTTTCACTTATTTATTTTATACATCTCATTTGTTATATTATCTGTTGTGCTTTAGTGTCGGGTTGTGTTAATCACGGAGTCTCTGTTTTATTTATAGTTTGTTTAGCCATTTTGTTTTCTTAGTCAGTTCCAGTCTTGTTTTGTCCTTGGGTTTATTTTCTCATTATTCTCTGATTAATTTTTATGTTCTCTTCATAGACCTCTGTCTCACACCACATCCTGCACTTGCCATTTTGTCTTCATCCCTCACTCGTATCTGATCATGTTCTCACTTCACATCACTGCAGCTGCCCCCCATGTCTTTGTCTTTCGCCTTGTTTTGTCTGCTTTGTGTTTTCATTCACTCCTGCTCTTGCACTAGCTCATGTGTCTTTGTCTATTACATTACTCCACTTTGTGCACTCCCTTTCTCACTATCTTGCACCATCCATACTCTGTCCAGAAGCCACACCCCCTTTCTAGATCCTTCTCCTCACGTATTTGGTATTTGCTCGTGCCTCTGAACCCTGCTCGTTTATGACTGCATTTCTGCCTAATCCTGCTTAGTACTTCTACTGCACTGACGTGTACCAAAACCAAGCCTAGAATAAAGACCATGATTTCTCTTCCACCAAAGCCTAGTCTGGGAGTTTGCATTGTGGGTCCAGCCACTCCGGGTGCCGGGCAGCCACCCGCCCTGACAACCCCAATTCCAATGAAGTTGTGATGTTGCGTGATATGTAAATTAAAACAGAATACAATGATTTACAAATCCTCTTCAACCTATATTAAATGGAATACACCACAAAGACATTATATTTTATGTTCAAACTGATACACTTTATTGTTTTTGAAATGGATGCCTGCAACATGTTTCAAAAAGGTTGGGACAGTGGTATGTTTACCACTGTGTTACATCACCTTTCCTTCTAACAACACTCAATAAGCATTTGGGAACTGAGGACACTAATTGTGAGTGTCATGATTGGGTATAAAAGGAGCATCCCCAAAAGTCTCAGCCATTCACAAGCAAAGATGGGGCGAGTATCGCCACCTTGTGAACAACTGCATGAAAAAAAATAGTCCAACAGTTTAAGAACAATGTTTCTCAATGTTCAATTGCAAGGAAATTAGGGATTCCTAAATCTACAGTCCATAATATAATCAGAAGAATCAGAGAATCTGGAGAACTTTCTACGCGTAAGTGGCAAGGCCGAAAACCAACATTGAATGCCCGTGACCTTCAATCACTCAGGTGGCACTGCATTAAAAACCAACATCATTGTGTAAAGGATCTTACTGTGTGGGCTCAGGAACACTTCAGAAAACACACAGTTCGAACGCTAATTCTACAAGTGCAAGTTAAAAGTCTACCATGCACAGCGAAAGTCATACATCAACAACATTGAGAAACGTCACTGCCTTCTCTGGGCCCGAACTCATTTGAAATGGACAGACGCAAAGTGGAAAAGTGTGCTGTGGTCTGATAAGTCCTCAGTCAAATTGTTTTTGGAAATCATGGACGTCGTGTCCTTCGGACAAAAGAGGAAAAAGACCATCCAGATTGTTACCAGCGCAAAGTTCAAAAGCCAGCATCTATGATGTCATGGGGGTGGGGATGTCATCAATGCTGAAAGGTACATCCAGGTTTTGGAGCAACACATGCTGCCATCCAAACAACGTCTTTTTTCAGAGATGTCCCTGCTTATTTCAGCAAGACAATGCCAAGACACATTCTGCACATGTTACAACAGCATGACTTTGAAGTAAAAGAGTGCAGGTATTAGACTGGCCTGCCTGCAGTCCAGACCTGTCGCCCATTGAAAATGTGTGGCAAAATACGACAAAGGAGAGCTGGATTGTTGAACAACTGAAGTCATATCACACAAAAATGGGAAAGAATTCCACCTACAATGCTTCAACTGTTAGTGTTCTCCATTCCCAAATGCTTATTGAGTGTTGTTAGAAGGAAAGGTGATGTAACACAGTGGTAAACATACCACTGTCCCAGCTTTTTTTAAAGTGTTGCAGGCACCCATTTCAAAATGAGCAAATATTTGCACAAAACCAATAAAGTTGATCAGTTTGAACATTAAAGATTATGTCTTTCCAGTGTATTCAATTGAATATAGGTTGGAAAAGGATTTACAAATCATTGTATTCTGTGTTTATTTACATTTTACACACTGTTTCAACTTCATTGGAATTGGGGTTGTACATAATACCTAAACAAATAACTAAGCAATAATTAAACACACACAAATGGAGAAGCTGGGGGAGGTGTGTGTAGGTCGGGAAGTCTGGGCAGCTTTGCTTGAGCTGCTGCCCCTGCGACCCGACCTAGGATAAGCGGAAGAAAATGGATGGATGGATGGACTTCAGTTACAAATATTTTGATTTTTCCAGCACAGACCTGTTTTGAAGAACAGTTCAGATAATATTGGTAGCTGAGGTCAGGAATACCAAAAAAAAAAAAAAAAACTTGATGCAAAGCTGCTTTATCTATTCCAGTCAGCTTTTGGGGTCAGTGGGGTCAGAAGATCCAATTAGGTTCAATGAAGGAAATAGAAAAACACTGACTCTTCCATTTTGTTTTGTTTTTTCAGTTTTTTTTTCTTTCCTCATCTTTTGAAAAAACATTGTAACAGTTAGAATGGCCAGAGCAGTGGGTCACCCCTCCAAGTCTGGTCTGCTTGAGGCTTCTTCCTTGGTAACACCAGAGGGAGTTTTTCATTGCTAGTGTCACCTGTGTTCTTGCTCAGCGAAGTTGGTAGGGTTAGAAGCACCTTGATGCAGCATTGCTGTGATTTGGCAACATATACTGTAAATAAAATAAATTGAATTGACATATACAGTAGTGTTCAGAATAATAGTAGTGCTATGTAGCTAAAAAGATTAATCCAGGTTTTGAGTATATTTCTTATTGTTACATGGGAAACAAGGTACCAGTAGATTCAGTAGATTCTCACAAATCCAACAAGACCAAGCATTCAAGATATGCACACTCTTAAGGTTGTGAAATTGGGCTATTAGTAAAAAAAAAGTAGAAAAGGGGGGTGTTCACAATAATAGTAGCATCTGCTGTTGACGCTACAAACTCAAAACTATTATGTTCAAATTGCTTTTTTAGCAATCCTGTGAATCACTAAACTAGTATTTAGTTGTATAACCACAGTTTTTCATGATTTCTTCACATCTGTGAGGCATTAATTTTGTTGGTTTGGAACCAAGATTTTGCTCATTTACTAGTGTGCTTGGGGTCATTGTCTTGTTGAAACACCCATTTCAAGGGCATGTCCTCTTCAGCATAAGGCAACTTGACCTCTTCAAGTATTTTGACATATCCAAACTGATCCATGATACCTGGTATGCGATATACGAGGTCTCTTAGATAATAAACCGACCCTTTTATTTATTTTTTTTAACTATATGGATTTGAATGACATGCGATTACACCAATCATGCTTGAACCACGTGCGCATGCGTGAGTTTTTTCACGCGTGTCAGTGACGTCATTTCCCTGTGGGCAGGCCTTGAGTGAGATGTGGTCCCGCCCTCTCGGCTGAATTCCTTTGTTTCACACGCTGCTCGAGATGGCGCGCGTTGCTTTATCAAAATTTTTTCTGGACCTGTGAGGAATATCCGAGTGGACACTATTCAAGAAACTAAGCTGGTTTTCTGTGAAAAGTTTAACGGCTGATGAGAGATTATGGGGTGTTTCTGTCGGTGTAAGGACTTCCCACGGAGCGGGACGTCCTGCAGCGCTTCCAGGTGCTGTCGTCGGCCTGTTTCGAGCTGAAAACATCCTAATTTAAGGCTTAATTCACCCAGGACATCGTGAGAGAACAGAGAAGATTCAGAAGAGGCCGGCATGAGGAATTATGCGGACATTCCACTGTTTAAGGACATTTTTTTAATGAAAGACGTACGCGCAAATTCGCCGAGTCGCTTCCGTGAGGACTCGGCAAATCTGTGTGCGCCGCGACAGGAAAAACACCTCCGTGTTGAAAACCATTTGTAGAATTCAGGCGGCTTTTAATGGCTTTCAACAAGTGAGTAACTGAGAAATTGTTTAACAGCTTGGGCATGTTCCAACTTGCCCGTTAAGATTTCCAACGGAGGTGTTTTTCCTGCAGCGACCCCCCGCGGACGGGTCCAGCCCGACATGCGACTCTGCCCGCACGTTCTTTCATTACAAAATGACCGTTAACAATGGAATGTCCGAATAAACTCCTCATGCCGACTTCTTCTGAAAGTTCTCTGTTCTCTGACGACTTACTGCGTCAACAGAGCCTGAAATGTGGAAGTTTTCAACTTGAAACGGCGAGACGCTGCCGCCTCGAAGCGCAGATCGCCGTCAGGCGCCGTGGACCGTCCTTAAAGCGACACTACCAGAACAAAATCTCTCATCAGCCGTTAAAATTTTTACCGAAAACCAGCTGAATTTATTGAATGGTGTCCACTCAGTTGTGCCTTACAGTTTTGAAAAAAATTTTATCAAACAAAGCAACAGTCTCTGAGCCATTCCTAAACAATGAAAAAAATCGCCGAGCGGGTGGATGACTCCTCACTCAAAGACTGCCCACAGGCGAATGACGTAACCGACAGGCGTGAAAAAACTCTCGCATGCCCACGAGGGTTCAAGTATGTCTGATGTAATCACACGTGATTCAAATCCATATGGTTTTTGAAAAAAATAATAAGGTCGGATACTTTTCTAATAGACCTCGTATAGGCCCAACACCACAGTAGGACAAACATGCCCATATCATGATGCTTGCACCACCATGCTTCACTGTCTTCACTGTGAACTGTGGCTTGAATTCAGAGTTTGGGGGTCATCTTACAAACTGTCTGCTACCCTTGGACCCAAAAAGAACAATTTTACTCTCATCAGTCCACAAAATATTCCTCCATTTCTCTTTAGGCCAGTTGATGTGTTCTTTGGCAAATTGCAACCTCTTCTGCATGTCTTTTATTTAACAGAGGGACTTTGTGGGGGATTCTTGCAAATAAATTATCTTCTAACTGTCACAGCACTTACAGCTAACTCCAGACTGTCTTTGATCATCCTGGAGCTGATCAATGGGTGAGCCTTTGCCATTCTGGTTATTCTTCTATCCATTTTGATGGTTGTTTTCAGTTTTCTTCCATGCATCCCTGGTTTTTTTTGTCCATTTTAAAGCAATGGAGATCATTGTAGATGAACAGCCTATCATTTTTTGCACCTGCGTATAAGTTTTCCCCTCTCCAATCAACTTTTTAATCAAACTACGCTGTTCTTATGAACAATGTCTTGAACGTCCCATTTTCCTCAGACTTTCAAAGAAAAAGCTTGTTCAACAGGTGCTGGCTTCATCCTTAAATAGGGGACACCTGATTCATACCTGTTTGTTCCACAAAATTGACAAACTCACTGACTGAATGCCACACTACTATTATTGTGAACACCCCCTTTTCTACTTTTTTACTAATAGCCCAATTTCATAGCCTTAAGAGTGTGCATATCATGAATGCTTGGTCTTGTTGGATTTGTGAGAATCTACTGAATCTACTGGTACCTTGTTTCCCATGTAACAATAAGAAATATACTCAAAACCTGGATTAATCTTTTTAGTCACATAGCACTACTATTATTCGGAACACTACTGTACCATCAACATGTGAATGGAGTATCAGAAGTGCCTGTTTGGGTGTGCTCATGTCCTAATGGAGTTGAATCAGCTACCTTGGCTATTCACTGAGCAATAATAATGAACATGTTGCAAGTGGAGCTGCAAGATAGGCTTTTACAATTGTATGTCTTGTGTCACTTGTTGATAGAATTTATTACTTATCTTTTACTGCTATCTGAATCCATTAGATGGATGCCAGAGGAGCCCAACTGTGTCCAAGTTTCAACTGTCTAGGACTCTAGGTCATTGGTGTCAAACTGATTCCAGGTGCAGGTTTTCTTTGTAACCACCAACACCACAAAGTGATTTCACTGATTAACATCACTTTGAGCAGATGGAATCAGTTAATCAGTGAAATCACCAGGTGGAGTTGGTGGTTACAAAGAAAAGCTGCATCCTCTTTATCAGGCTTGGTTAACAGAGATGGCTGGACACAAATGCAGGACTGAACAAAAGGCTCTGTGTGTAAAAATCATTTAATGAAACAGCAAACGGGGTCCGGTACACAAAAAGGCAGTCCAACAAGAGCAGAAGTACAAGGAACATCGGGCTTAGGTGTGGTCGGTAATACAGGCAGGTGGTCAATACACATGAGAGTCAAGCAGGTCAAAAATACACATAACAGAGCTGGAGAGAAGGCGCATCAGTCTGGCGAAGGAGCAGAGCAAATTGAGGAGCTTAAATACACCTTGGTGATGAGCTACAAAAAAGAAACAGGTGTGTATGCAAAGCACCAAAATGAGGGTGTGGCCAGTGAGAGAGAAACACCCATCACCATGAACCAAGAGACAGACAAGAGAGGCAGGGACAGACAAACCCAAACAGGAAAAAACCCAGCAAGAGAATAAACAAACCAGAAAGCAACTGAACAAACAAAGCAAACAAGAACAAAATTAAACAAAGCAAAAAGTCACATCCTGACAGTATCCCCCCCCCCCCCCCCCCCCCAAGGGCAGATTCCAGTCGGCCCAGGAGCAGCACGTTGAGATGCATGAAAGTCCTGGATGAGAGAGGGGTCCAGGATGAAGCGGGAGGGAATCCGTGACCGCTCCTCTGGGCCGTACCCCTCCCGGTTGACCAAATAATGGTACCCACGGCCTCTCCGATGAGAAGCCAGAGGGTACCTGACAACCAGGCTCAGGGCAGATGGAACCGGGGACCGAAGAACTGTGGAGGAGAACAGAGAGGGAGGATGACCAAAGACAACATGAAAAGGGGAAAAACCGGCAGACTGTCATGGGCTAATTCTGAGACCTCCTTGATGAAATCTTTCGGCCTGACCGTTAGCTTGGGGATGATAACCGGACATGAGACTGGACGTGACCCCATGTAAGCGGCACTATTCCCTCCAAAACCCTGAGACGAACTGTGGACCCCGGTCAGAGACAATATCCTGAAGAAAACCATGAAGTCAAAACATGAGTCAGCATTATCTCAGCCATTTCCTTGGCAAAAGGCAATGTACAAAATGACACATTTTGGACAATCGGTCCACAATGGCTAAAATAACAGTGTACCCCTTTGAAGGAGGAAGTCACATGACAAAATCCATAGCGATATGAGTCCACGGCTGTCTAGGAATTCGCAGGGGCTGTAATAAACCCACAGGAGGGCGAGTTGAGGACTTATGCATGGCACAGATATGGCAGGCATTCACAAACTCAGTAACATCAGAGACTAATCGCGGCCACCAAAACTGCTGTTGAACAGCATAAACCACCTTTTTGTTTGCTGGATGACATGAAAAATGGCTGTTGTGGGCCCACTCAGTTACCTCCCCCCTGAGTGAGTCAGGAACGAATAACTTGCCCTGCAGGCAGTCAGAAGGAACGCGTACATTGTCAAGTGCCACTTTAACCCGAGGCGCCACTGCCCACGTAATAGCTGAGACAAAACAGGTAGGTGTAAGGATATTCTAGGGGTCAGACGGAGCATCCGGGCTATCATACTGTGTGGACAGAGCATCAGGTTTCCCATTTTTAGAGCCGGGTCGGTACGAAATGACAAAATTAAAACGACAGAAAAACATCGCCCATCGAGCATGACATGCATTTAAGTACTTAGCCATACAAAGATAAGCAAGGTTCTTATGACCAGTGTATACTAGAAATGGCATCTGTGCCCCTTGAGCCAGTGATGCCACTCCTCCAAGGCCACTTTAAGTGCCAGCAGTTCACGGTCACCGATGCAGTAATTACATTCAGTAACAGATATCTTGCGGGACAGAAAAGCACATGGATGTAACCTCTTGTCAGTGGGGCTCATTTGAGACAAGATCACTCACACCAATATCTGAAGCATCAACCTTGACCACAAACTGCCGAGCCGGGTCAGGAAGGTGTAGCACAAGGGCTGCCATAAAGCATTGCTTTAGTACCTTAAATGCTTCATCACAATCCGCTGTCCACTTGAACGCCTGAAGGGATGTTATAAAGTGGCGCTGGGAAAGTACTTGTGATACAAATTAGCAAACCCAAGAAATCTTTGAACTTTTTTACAGTTACTGGGCACCACCCACTCATGCACCGCTGCCACTTTATTTGGGTCCATCTGAATCTCCCCCTCAGTGAAGATGCACCCCAGAAACGACACTGTGGATCTGTGAAATTCACATTTCTCAGCCTTAACGTAGCGATCATTGCGTAGTAAGGTCTGTTAAACTGAACGAACGTGCTGGGTGTGAGTCTTGAGGTCAGGAGAAAAGACAAGGAGGTCATCTAAGTAAACAAAAACAAACTTATTCAAACACTCCTGCAAGACATCCATCCATCCATCCATCCATCCATCCATCCATCCATCCATCCATCCATCCATCCATCCATCCATCCATCCATCCATCCATCCATCCATCCATCCATCCATCCATCTATCCATCCATCCATCCATCCATCCATTTTCTTCCGCTTTATCCAGAGTTGGGTCACGGGGGCAGCACCTCAAGCAAAGCCGCCCAGACCTCCCGATCCACACACACTTCCCCCAGCTCCTCCTGGGGAACCCCGAGGCTTTTCCAAGCCAGCCGAGAGATGTAGTCTCTCCAACGTGTCCTGGGTCTTCCCCGGGGCCTCCTCCCAATGGGACGTGCCCGGAACACCTCTCCAGCGAGGCATCCAGGGGGCATCCGGAAAAGATGGCTGCAAGACGTCGTTCACCAAATTTTGGAAGAGGGCAGGAGCATTAGTGAGCCCAAATGGCATCACCAGATATTCATAGTGCCCTGTCGGAGTATCAAATTCTGCCTTCCATTCGTCCCCCTGTTTGATTCTGACCAAATGATAAGCATTTCGAAGATGCAATTTGGTAAACACACTGGCACACTCTAACAACTCAAAAGCTAACGAAATCAGTGGCAGGGGATAGCGAGTCTTTACAGTGATTTCATTTAAACCCCGGTAGTCAATACAAGGACGGAGTGATTTATCCTTCTTTTTGATGAAGAAGAATCCCCCCCTGTGGGAGACAATGAAGGACGAATCAAGCATGCATGAAGCGATTCCTGGATATACTCTTGCATGGTGGTGCATTCAGTAGCAGACAGAGAATACAGTTTCCCTCAAGGCGGACTTGCTGTTGTAGCCAGGGGTGCCCAGAATATCAGTGAGTCATTTTGTCAAAAACAAAGAAGCTTGATTGGCTCCACATGGTTCTCATTAACTGTTAGGTGGACTGACTGTGTGCGGTGAGTATTTGTCCCAATTCATGACCATACACTGCTTTCACCACCAGAGGGTGCGAGAGGCAAAATAATCTAAGGTGCAGGGATGTGGCGAGAGAAGATAATATTAAATTGGCATCAGAACTGGAATACACAAATGCAGGAACCAAGATAGAGGACCGGTCAGACTCTAATTTAGCAGAAATTACATTTTGTGAAGCGGTGGAAGAAATAGAATTTAAACTCACCCGCACAGACATTTGAGATTTAGCAGAGGCACCCCTGACTGGACAATTGGAGATCATAGGAACTGACTGTCCACAATAAAAAACAAGCTGCATGGGTTCTGTCAGCTTCGGAATGATGATAGGAGGACGGCCCTTGATTAGGCAAGGTGGAGCATCATGGCAGGTAGCGAGCCTCGTTGCGGGGACGTTCAGCCAGACAATGGTCAATCTGGATGACCAGAGCAATCAGCTCATCCAGGTCTTCATGTAGATCTGTGGCAATGAGTTGATCCTGGATGTCGGTGGCCAGCCCCTGGAAGAACACATCTAGGAGAGTGGCTGGATTCCATTCACTCTTGGTGGCGAGAATGCGGAAGTTGATGGCGTAGTCTGCCACCTGGCGAATGCCCTGTTTCAGCCTCAGGAGGGAGGATGCTGCTTCGTGCCCCGGGGATGTATGTTGGAACACCTGCTGGAGTGCTGTGGTGAACGTTTGGAGGGAGGAGTGAGATGGCGACTGGCGGCTCCATTCTGCGGTTGCCAACGCTGCAGCCTGGCCGGACAGGTGAGATATCATGTATGCCATTTTCATCCTTTCAAGACGGGAACTTAGATGAAACGAGTTCGTAATGTAGCTCACACTGTGTGATGATGACATGATGTCACCAGTCTCTCTGGAGAACCGCTCTGGGTGGGAAAGTTGAGTGCTGATGGCGGCATCAGGTATGGAAGTCAGTAAGGCAGCTGGTGGACTTGACGATGGGTGACTGGTGTTACCTTTAGCCAGGTCCGGGCTGGCCTGAGAGTCGAGCTTGGACAGGAGTTGTTCCATCTGGGTGCTTACAGTTGACATAAAGGCATCTTGTCATTGAACAAGCTCACTAAAGCCATGCAGCGAGCCTTCCTCTTGTTGGGCTAGCTGCTTGCTATGATGACGTACCACTAGTTAGAAAGGACTCGAGTCCGCTGCATCCATTATTGGCCAGATTGATCTGTCAGGCTTGGTTAACAGAGATGGCTGGACATAAATGCAGTACTCGAACAAAAGGCTCTGTGTGTAGAAAATCGTTTACTGAAACAGCAAATGGGGTCTGGTACACAAAAAGGCAGTCCAACAAGAGCATTAGTACCAGGAACATCAGCGTGGTTGGTAATAGAGGCAGGTGGTCCAAACACATGAGAGGCAAGCAGGTCAAGAATACACAAAATTTTTTTGAAGATAAACAACTGTTTTCACATTTGAACAGAAATTATGACAGTTGTAGTTATAATAGTTTCTAAAGGACTTATATCAGTGTTCTTCCCCCTACACGCCACATGTGTTGGGGGGTGTGACACATGCGTGATACACATGCACTCCACATGTGTGTTGCTTTTTGCAATCCCACGCTCGTTGGGCCACTTAGACAAACTTCACATCCAGTTCGAAAGTGGTCGTCTGCTTGCTTTTTTCGTGCTGACAGTGCGAATAGCCACACATTTTCTAAGTGTTCGTGTGTGTCACCTGGAATGTGGCCAATACCTGCCGCGAGAGGAATCGAATGGGCTCTCACAGGGCACTCTCTGTCTTTCAGCTGCTTGTGTGCATGAAATATTGTAGTGACAGGTGTACGAGGCGTTGGAGGCAGCTCCGATTTTTCACGAATGCATGCAATTACTCCTTCATGCACTAGTCAGTTTCAGTCGTGTTATGTGTGAAGGGGCCCTAGGATCCGTGTGGTGCTCTGACAGTGACGACTGACAGACTTGACATGCCGCTCATTCTGTTCTGAACTGTCTGCATACATTTTCTTTGTTTCATGGGCTGATGCCAATTATCAAAAAATGTAATTAATTGGCCCAATTAATCGGCTGACTGATTAACTAAACCACAGACATTTTCATGCACGTGCAGAGCACCTAATTAACACCCCTGCTTATTTGTTAAATGGGTAAAACTGCATAAATAACATATTCCTGTGAATGTTTTACACGAATATGACTCATGGTAACTCTCTACACCCAAAGTGATCAAAGTGAATAATGTGATTATTAACCATCAGATGACAAAGTAAAACTTCTTAAATCATTCTAAAGTCAGTTTCAAGCAGAAATGAGGCCATTTTAAGCGGTAACGAGGCGATTATCAATGAGTTGCTGCTGGCTCCCTGAAATGACGTAGGTGTAGCACCACGTCAGACTCAGACGTGCTGCTGTGGTGCTCTGATTGGTCCCCCGTCTTTTATTATGAAATTATGCTGAATTTATGTGGACATGATTATTGTACAAAAGCTATAGATGTCTCTCACTGAGACAGATGATGACTGGAGCGCAGTTTTAAGCGGAAACGAGGTGATATCTGTGAATTGCTGCTGACGCTCCAAAATTACGCATTCTGGATCAAGATTTCACTTTATATGGGTTTTGAAGTATTATGTCAAAACTACTTAACAGATTCTCACCAAATTTGCACCATAGATTCATAGTAGGGCATGGAAGACTCCACTGAATTTTGTAGGTGATCTGGATTCTGGATCAAGATTTCTCTTTAAGTTGGCTTTGAAGGATTACATCAAAGTTACTTCATGGATTCTCACCACATTTGCACTACAGAAAGATATTAGGGCAGGGGTGGGCAACTTGTTCCAGAAAGGGCCAAGAGGGTGCCGGTTTTCTTTGCAGCCACTGATTCCATCAGGTGATTTTGCTGATTAATATCACTTTGAGCAGGTGGAATCAGTTAATCAGTGAAATCACCTGGTGGAATCAGTGGCTGCAAAAAAAACCTGCACCCTCTTGGCCCTTTCTGGAACAAGTTGCCCACCCATGTATTAGGGCATGGAAGACTCCACTGAATTTTGGAGGTGATCCGGATCACGACTAGCGGGTGTTAGAAAACTCAGAAATTATTATTATTATTGTTGTTGTTGTTATTAAAGATGTGTGTTGTACAATGACTGACAAGAATAACAGTCCAATGTACTAACTGAAATGTTAATATTACCACAGTGTGCATGCCCACAGTGAATTGTACACTGATCAAAACTGTAGCAGCGGGTTATTTGCTTTAATAATTACAAAATATTAGGAATGCATGCATTCACCCTGAATACTGCACATGCATCACCCTCCTTTGACTCATGTATTATTATTTTCAGCAGGGGGTGCAAATGATTCATAATTATTCTACCATTATGCATGTCTCTGATATCGACTGTCCTTGGAAATCCCTGCAGTCTATTGAAGCTGAGCTTCTGCTTTGCACCCTGTCAGCCACGAGACTGAGAGCCACAAAGCCACCTGTCAGTGGGCTGCGAATAAAAGCTCCAGGCTGACCGAGGACTGACCGGGAGCATCTGTGCCACTGTTTGTGTCTAATACGCTAATGAGAGCTGTCATGCTGTCACATTCACTACCGCTGGCCTCCAGCACTACCAACGACACCTTATATTTGGCCGTTTTGAGTAACAGGTAAACAGAGCCACAAAGAGAAGGTAAGCACTGACATGCTCATAAATGAAACGCAAAATAGAACAAGAATCGCACCGCGATTCACAGAGGTTATTGATAATGGACTCATGAGTTCTGTTTGGTTTTACCCAGTTCCTCACTGCTGTTCCTCTTGCTGTCCATAGAGGTCAGTGTTGCTCAGCTGTGATGGAAGTTGACTGTACTTCAATAGCATCAAACAAGCATGGACATATTTCACAACACATTTACCCCAAAGCTCTGAAGAACAAAAAAGATAACCCTGATAACTGTGATACATATTTTATAAGATGTGGAACAAGCTGTGCAAACTTCTAGCTCCGGTGTATGACAGACTATGTGTTTTTAACAAACCTGCCAAGCATCCAACACACAAAGTGCCGCCTCTAATGTGCACACACACGCATTATAAAGTAACCAGTTGGGAAGATGGGTTCACTTTGGAATGCTGACTAAAAATCTGCTTACTCTGTTCACTTTCAGCACCAAAATAAACAATGAGTTAATCATAAAATAGCACACTCTGTGTACACAAAGTGCTCATGCTTTACTTGGACATTACCTTTTTCTAAAATTAAAACATCATATACTGAGCTTAGTTAAATGCAAATATACTAACCTGCTAATGTCTTTACCACCCACAGTGTAGTCAGTTTGCATTGAAAGTATTTGCATACAAAGCATGCATATACAGTGCATCCAGAAAGTATTTACAGCACCTCACTTTTTCCACATTTTTTGTTAGAACCTTTTTGCAATATGGGGTAAATTTATTTTTTCCTTCAAAATTCTACTCACAACACCCCATAATGACAACATGAAAAATTTCAATTTCAATTTATTTTCCTTTATATAGCACCAAATCACAACAGAGTTGCCTCAAGGCTCTTCACTCAGGTAAGGTCTAACCTTACCAACCCCCAGAGCAACAGTGGTAAGGAAAAACTGCCTCTGAGGAAGAAACCTCAAGCAGACCAGACTCAAAGGGGTGACCCTCTGCTTGGGCCATGCTACAAACATAAATTACAGAAACAATTCACAGAACAATTCATGGACGAATATACAAGAATTGCTGTTGGTGCACAGGACAGGAGGGTCGCCAACACAAATACAACTCCCATCTCTGGATGGAGCTGTACCTTAATCAGAGAAAAAAACAGAATCATGCATCAGAAAGACAAAAAATACTGTATAATTTGCCAGTATTAATCAACAAGAAAAACAAGAAATACTAAGGTGATCGCCGGCCACTAGCCCTAAGCTTCACTAAAAGACCCAGAATTTAGGTAAAGTTGAGGCTGCAGCCCGCTCCAATTACTAATAACATGAATTAAAAGAGTAAAAAGCATAAAACAAAACTGTACCAATATCCTAGCCATATGAAAGGGAAAAGAAGTGCATCTTAAGTCTGGACTTGAAAGTCTCCACAGAATCTGATTGTTTTATTGACGCAGGGAGATCATTCCACAGAACAGGGGCACGATAAGAAAAACTTTTTTATTATTAGTTTTGCAAATTTATTAAAATAAAAAGAAAATAAATCACGTACATAATTACTCAAACCCTTTGCTGAATACTTGTTGATGCACCTTTGGCAGCAATTACAGCCTCAAGTCTTCTGAAATATGATGCCACAAGCTTGGCACACATATATTTGGGCAGTTTTGCCCATTCCTCATTGCAGCACCTCTCAAGCTCCATCAGGTATGATGGGGAGCATCAATTCACAGCCATTTTCAGATCTCTCCAGAGATGCTTAATCAGATTCATGTCTGGGCTCTGGCCGGGCCACTGAAGGACATTCACAGAGTTGTCCTGAAGCCACTCCTTTGATATCTTGGCTGTGTACTTAGGGTCATTGTCCTGCTGAAAGATGAAGAGTGCCCTGGAGCAGGTTTTCATTCAGGATGTCTCCACATTGCTGCATTCATTTTTCCTTCAATCCTGACAAGCCCAGTTCCTGCTACTGAAAAACATCCCCACAGCATGATGCTGCCACAACCATGTTTCACTGTAGGGATGGTGCCTGGTTTCCTGCAAACATGACGCCTGGCATTTACGCCAAAGAGTTCAATCTTTGTCTCATCAGACCAGAGAATTTTGTTTGGCATGGTCTGAGAGTTCTTCAGGTGCCTTTTGTCAATCTCCAGTCAGGCTGCCATGTGCCATGTTAATGTCCACTCTACCATATGAGCCTGATTAGTGGATTGCTGCAGAGATGGTTGTCCTGGAAAGTTCTCCTCTCTCCACAGAGGAATGCTGGAGCTCTGACAGAGTGACCATCAGGTTCTTGGTGACCTCTGGGATGAAGGCCCTTCACCCAGATCATTTACTTTACATGGATGGCCAGCTCTAGCAAGAGTCCTGGTGGATCCTAGCATCTTCTATTTACAGATGATGGAAGCTACTGTGCTCATTGGGACCTTCACAGCAGCAGAAATGTTTCTGTACCCTTCCCCTGATTTATGGCTTGAGACAATCCTGTCTCAGAGGTCTACAGACAATTTATTTGACTTCATGCTTGGTTTGTGCTCTGACATGAACTGTCAACTGTGGGACCTTATATGTGGACAGGTGTGTGCCTTTCCAATCATGTCCAACCAACTGAAATTACTAATCAGCATCTTGATATGTCACACCTGTGAGGTGGGATGGATTATCTTGTCAAAGGAGAAGTGCTCACTAACACAGAATTAGACAGATTTGTGAACAATATTTGAGAGAAATAGGTCTTTTGTATATGTTTTAGATCTTTGAGTTTTGAAATGAAAAATGTGAACAAAAATAAAAGTGTTGTGTTTATATTTTTGCTCAGTGTATAATTTCACGTGTCTATGTATTTTTACAATGTGGAAAATAGCAATGGCACCTGCAAAGTATAAAATACAGGCATTGTCTTAAAAACAGATTAACTGTCCTCAACATAATTTGCCTTTTGTAAATTAAATGTGACCAACTGAATTTGTGACTAATCAGGAGTTAGTGTTGCTCACGTATACCAACTTGTATTGAGTCATACAGTACCGAACGAAGATGGAGTTGTGTGTGGCGTAATTGTATAGTGTGAGTCGTCATGTGTTCCAGAGCAAAGTTGCATCCACATGTCAAGCAGTGACAATGAGTCTTATGCATAATGCATGTGCAGATGTGAGACCGAAAACAATCAAGATTTTTCACTTTTTTACTTAGGATTACGATTCACTGATTCTCACCAAATTTGCACCACCCATAGATATTAGGGCATGGAAGACTCCACTGAATGTTGGAGGTGATCCAGATCCGGATTGGTGGATGGCAAATCTCTGATTGCTGTTGTTTTTAATAAAAAAAAAAAAAAAAAAAAAAAAAAACTTTTTTCATGTTGTCATTATCAGAGGCAATTTTAGACTTCCAGTTTTAGGGGTGCTTAGCACATTTTTAACATTTTTTAAATGTAGATGTCCAGAAATACAATTTCCCATGATTTCAGAGTGAAAACATTGCTTGTAAAAGCTGCATTCATTGTCAGAATGATAAAAAAACAAAAAACAAAACGCATATTAGCAATGGATAACGGCCCATACATAAAATTCCTGCATTCTGGTGCAGTTTATATAACAAATAATTGAATCTCCTAATGTGGTGAGGGCAAATAGTAATTGCAACTTAGGAGCAGGTCTGAAATATTCAGAGGCTGAGTACAGTATATTATCCTTGTTTTTATATTAGTCTTATGAGCCTATAGTTATTGAAGATTTTTTTATTTCATCTTAACAGATTATTATGCCATAGTACTTAGTACAGAACACTCACTCACAGCGCGCACTAATTTGTAGAGCAATATACTATGTTTAGCGATAGCTAGCTAGGTGAGTAAAATAAGCACTTTTCAGAAAGTTGCACTTGCTCTTCACATTCAGAGACATAAACTGTGAATAAATACCTTGCAAATGTGACAGTCACCTGGCAATCACTTGACAGCGCGGCTGTGCGAGGTTACCACCAGCGCTCACAGGACAGCGCCTCTGCTAAATGAGCATCACCCACAGCAGCACCACGCGACACAAACACATGCCAGAGCAGAGAGAGAGATGAATGTCGGCGCACTTCGTGGATTGAACCATTTGCCCAAGAAGGGGAGATGATCAAATTACTGTGTTCTTGTAATACATATTTTGGCATAATGCTTCAAATAGGTTGTTTAAAAAAACAGGTTGTTTAAAAAAACAGTAGTACAGAAGCATATATATATATATATATATATATATATATATATATATATATATATATATATATATATATATAAACTATTGTAATGGGCTTCATACATACTCAAGTGTTTTGTGTGTTTTGTTTTGAGTGTTACACTCATTTGTAAGCAATCTTATAGTAAATCCCTTCGGCTGTCCCTCGTTTTCACTTGGGGTCACCACAGCAGGTCTAAATTAGTGCCGTGACAATGCATGAGTCCTGCTGCTTCTTGGCCCTATTTCTACTTTGGTGTTGTGTACACTGATACAACATTCATGGGCAAAAAATAATTTAAAAAATCTTCATTTCTTTGCTTTTTCCCCCAGTGGTTTTTGTTTGCACAAATTTCAGCTTTATTGTTGTGTGTTGGGGGGGTGTGGCTGGACATTTTGGTGTTCTTTTCTTTTCTTTGCTCTCCAGGTGGTATGCAAACTGATTTATTGTCTGTGGAGAAGGTGCTGGCAGAAGAGTCCTTCACCCTCATCAACGTGATGTGCAGCACCTGTGGATGGTGCTCACGTGCAACCTTGAGGACTTTCAGCTGAAGCAGATAATGAGATGGCGTTCTGCATTTAAGCCATGTGTGATTCGAGCAGAATTGCCGGGAACTCGACCTTGTGATGTTCGTTTGTGAGACGCTGAGGACCGCGCCTGGGTTTGGCACATCGTGCCTGTGAAGGAGGACGGGTGAGGGACACATGCTGTCAGCACACATCAGAGGTGATTTGATTGTCTGAATAATTGTTAACAGTAATTTGGTATTTTGTTACGCAGTATATGTGAATATTGATGAGAGTTGTGCAGCTTGCTTCTCACTGCCGTGGCGTGCGGACTGATGATCCTCCACCTGTTGTGAGAGGCTGCTCATTTACATAAAGCTTAACTTCAGACCTGAATGTGTTGCTGATAGTGTGTGCCTTTGAAGGATATTAGTTGTAGCTGCTGACTTACCTCACCTTTTCTATCCATCGCAGAGTCGGTTTGTCGTGTCCACCTGGGGGGTGTTTGGCAGTGAACGTGGGTCCAGAAGCGCCGGGTTTCGATCCTTTTGGGCGCTGGAGAGCGCGCCGTCCTTCACTCCGCCAGATAGACGCATGCTTCGTTTGTACACTTTGTTATGCACCAAAGGGGGAAAATAAATTGTTTTGTTATTGGAACCACTTTCTGGTTGTTTTGGCGCTGGGTTCCGTCAGACGCAGGTCCGCTCCTCAACCCGCGTCGACACATAACATTTATTCCACTATTTGGCTGGTGAGATCACTGATCACAGTCAGTTGCTGCAGAGTTTTTGTCGGAGACAGTGCTGCATCATTCATACAGCGCTCGCAGGGGAACTCATCAAATATTTGTGCCTCTTCAAGTCAAGCAGCACAGTGCTTACACTGGCAGAGTGACCCGGTGTCTTCTTTCTGAAAGTCATCCTGCCTTGAATGGATGCTGAAGACATCTGCAGAGACAGCAAGTCAGTGATGAAGGTCATGGAGGAAATGCTGGTCAATGTTAGAAATGATGAATGTGTGTAGCTGGTGTGTATGAGGAGAAAAAGAGAATGCTAACTCAACATTTTTGCAGGATCACTGTTCTCAAGCTCACTAACTCACTCACTCATCTTCAACCACTTATCCGTGATTGGGTCGTGGTGGCAACAGCTCCAGCAGGGGACCCCAAACTTCCCTTTCCCGGGCCACATTAACTACATGTGACTGGGGGATCCCGAGGCGTTCCCAGGCCAGTGTGGAGATACAGTATAATCTCTCTACCCACTCCTGTGTCTTCCCCAGGGTCTTCTCCCAGCTTGACTTGCTTTTAACACCTCCCTAGGAGGCGCCCAGGAGGCATCCTTACCAGATGCCCAAACTACCTCAGCTGGCTCCTCTCAACGTGAAGGAGCAGCTGATCTACTCCGAGCTTCTTACGGATAACTGAGCTTCTCACCTTATCTCTAAGAGAAACACCAGCCACCCTCCTAAGGAAGCCATTTTTGGCCACTTGTACCCGCAATCTAGTTCTTTCGGCCAGGACCCAACCCTCATGAGGGTAGGAACAAAGATTGACCGGTAGATTGAGAGCTTTGCCTTGCGGCTGAAATCTCTTTTCGTCACAACACGGTAGAGTGAATAGAATTGGTGGAGTGTCCCCGCTGCACCAATTCTCCAGCCAATCTCATGCTCCATTGTCTTTTCTCTCATGAACAAGACCCTGATGTACTTGAACTCCTTCACTTGGGGCAAGACCTCATTCCGTACCTGGTGTAGTCAGTCAGTCGGTTTCTTGCTGAGCACCTTGGCCTGAGATTTAGAGGTGCTGAGCCTGATCCTATTGTCAAGCTATGCAATGCAAAATATAGATATAACACAGTGCAAATTGATTAATTTCCAAACAGAAGTCGACTAACGTTGCAACATAAAATTACACTTGCAAGCTTTAAAGTTACTGAACAAATCCAGAATGTATCTTTGCTGAAATGCTTTGGGCATTTTACATTACATTACATTGTTGGAACAGGAAATACACTCTTTACAGTTTAAAGGACACGTCAGCATAATCATGTCTACCGTCCCTGCATATACATACAAACCACAAAGAGATACTGTAAAAACAAATTTACTTATGTGAAGCAACTTGAGGCAGTTTTGTTGTGATTTGGCACTATCAATCAATCAATTTCAATTTTATTTATATAGCGCCAAATCACAACAAACAGTTGCCCCAAGGCGCTTTATATTGTAAGGCAAGGCCATACAATAATTACGTAAAAACCCCAACGGTCAAAACGACCCCCTGTGAGCAAGCACTTGGCGACAGTGGGAAGGAAAAACTCCCTTTTAACAGGAAGAAACCTCCAGCAGAACCAGGCTCAGGGAGGGGCAGTCTTCTGCTGGGACTGATTGGGGCTGAGGGAGAGAACCAGGAAAAAGACATGCTGTGGAGGGGAGCAGAGATCAATCACTAATGATTAAATGCAGAGTGGTGCATACAGAGCAAAAAGAGAAAGAAACACTCAGTGCATCATGGGAACCCCCCAGCAGTCTAAGTCTATAGCAGCATAACTAAGGGATGGTTCAGGGTCACCTGATCCAGCCCTAACTATAAGCTTTAGCAAAAAGGAAAGTTTTAAGCCTAATCTTAAAAGTAGAGAGGGTGTCTATCTCCCTGATCTGAATTGGGAGCTGGTTCCACAGGAGAGGAGCCTGAAAGCTGAAGGCTCTGCCTCCCATTCTACTCTTACAAACCCTAGGAACTACAAGTAAGCCTGCAGTCTGAGAGCGAAGCGCTCTATTGGGGTGATATGGTACTATGAGGTCCCTAAGATAAGATGGGACCTGATTATTCAAAACCTTATAAGTAAGAAGAAGAATTTTAAATTCTATTCTAGAATTAACAGGAAGCCAATGAAGAGAGGCCAATATGGGTGAGATATGCTCTCTCCTTCTAGTCCCCGTCAGTACTCTAGCTGCAGCATTTTGAATTAACTGAAGGCTTTTCAGGGAACTTTAAGGACAACCTGATAACAATGAATTACAATAGCCCACCCTAGAGGAAATAAATGCATGAATTAGTTTTTCAGCATCACTCTGAGACAAGACCTTTCTAATTTTAGAGATATTGCGCAAATGCAAAAAAGCAGTCCTACATATTTGTTTAATATGGTAATATGGTGATTATTACCGGCATATATATATATATATATATATATATATATATATATATATATATATATATATATATATATATATATATATATAAAAACTGTAGTGTTTCTTTATATTTTAATTTTTTATTTTAATTTGCTGTGCAGATGCACTTCAAAAACTTCCATTGATAAGCTGAACACCATGAAGTACAGTCGGAAGAAAACATCTCTGCTCTTCAAAATAGGAGAAAGGTATTTTCAACAACAACACCAGACGTCAAAGCTGCAGAAGAGACCTTCATCTGGTCCTCAGAATCCAGCATAACATCACCTGCTTCTAAATAAAAGGCTCTTTAAACAGCAACTATTTTATTATTTTTTTTAAAAAAGCTGTTTCATTTTATATTTTAACAATAAATGAATGGATTACTAAAAATGTCATCGAAATGAAAGTCAAAACACATTTGCACAGGTAGAAGCTCTCTACTTATTGTGCACAATTTTAAAACATTCACAATCACTAGTCAAATTCATATTTTAGAAATGACTGTCCTGATCACAACATTAAAGGCAATCACATTTTTGATGTAATTACAAGTTGAAATGACTCAATTAAAAAATATTTCACGAGGTTTATGTCACAGAAATCCTACTTTACAATCACACTGCAGTCATTCTTAAATTATCTCTTGTTGCATTTATAATAAACATTAGTATTTATTTACAGTGTCTGTTTTTCTGTTTGAAATGAGATATAAATAATCTGTCAGACTTAAAAAAATGTACAAATTTCCATGTTATTTTATTTGTCTAAAAATAAATGTCCAAGGTTCCTTATGTTAAACACGAAATTCTCAAATCTGAAATAATGGTGGTGGTTTTAATGTACAGATAAAGAAAGATTTCTAAAGAACATTTTATTGATTTATTTAGCTATTTTAATTACAAGTGTTCTAAACTTTTTTTTTTAACAGTAATCAGAAATATTGAGGTAAAAAAAAACATTTGCAAGGATTTTTCTGTTTTGTAGAGATCAGTGGTTTCTGCCACTAGTCTTCCGTGTTTTGCCCCAACACATCATTCCTATTGGACAGCGCGAAGCTACGTCACAGCTCAGAGCGGCTAAAGTTGGACTGGATTGAACTTTGACCACGTCAGCCTGTCGACAAATGGCAATGCGTGCTCCCGTCAGAAGCGTCGGTTTAGCTCAGCTTTTGATGCAACACATCTGACGCCTCTAAAAAGCAAAGCGTCTCATTGAAAATAATTCCTTTTTAGACTGATATGTGATGCTTCTGATGCATTTTAACACGTATTTTGTGAGCGAGTGTGTTCAGTTGCGAATCCCCCTTTGAAAATACATTAACATCCGGGCACATCCATGAAGTGATGTTTGCGTTTAGTAGGCAACCTTGGGAGTGCGGACTCTAGTTCTCATATATAACTTCTTTGGCGCAGACCCAGTACTCACCTTTTAGGCAAAAATCAAGTCATCTGAATTTGATGCAGGACAGTGGATTTCAATAAGGAATGGGCTAACATGTCATTTGGGTTGACAGAAAACCAGACACACCACTGCATTCTGGGTCGTCTGTAAAGGCTTCACCTTGCAACCTGGGAGGACCATTAGAAGGATGTTACAATAATTGAAACAAGTGATAAACATGTACCAGGAGGAAGCAGCAAGACTGGGAGACAGAGGCCACATAGCCCAAGGATAGCTGGTCATCAATCATGACATCTTGATTTCTTGCCATTCGTCAATTATTTCTCCACAATATAATTTATTTCTACTCTGAAAAAACCCCACTTCCTGCCCTCAAACCTATTGCTGCCACCAGTGCCACAGGGACAATTTGCACCTTTCCCTTCAATGAATATCCATTTCATTCTAGCCATGACTATATTACAATAACAGATGAGCAAAACTATACTGTACTCCATGGTTCGATATTTCACTGTGAGCCAGCAGCATTCCGATAGCGAATGCAACAACGACTGTGCCAGTTTATTGAGCAAGGGGAAACCAAGAAGAGATTTATGAGTATAATAATGAATCTTGTGTCTGCTTTAATTATAACAATCCTGGACTCTTTGAAGTATGCTGCTGCCGATGGAAATCGTTTGCCTTGTTTCTTTGCCCCTTGCACTGACAAGATAAACATAGATCAAATATTAAATTTGCATGTTTGTGAGATTTTATTAATTATATTCCCATATTTGTCAGCATTGCTGCTTACAAATTGTAGTGAGGAGCGCTTATTTGTCTGTTCCCCAAACATGTGTATGAAATGTTGTAGGATGCACTTTGATTTTCATTATGTATTAATGAAACTGAAACTGGTTCTTGGTTTTGATATGCTTCACCACAGGCAGTTCCTCACTCACATGCCCGATTTATGCTAATGTGCATCATGAATGAATTCTAAATGTCAGATAAGTGTCATTAGAGGGGCAGAGATGAGTCCTGCACAGATGCTTTTTGCTCACATTGTGTGTGATCCACCTGTCCTCACCTTATGTCAAGCACTGACTGCTGCAAACATCGCTCAAGGAAAACAGATCAAAATCAGTGAATGAGCGGGGGTGTGACAGCTCCACCTGCATATCACCAGGCTTTTGCTTCTCATTCTCATGCCTAGATAAAGACTCTGATGTCTGGCAGAATAATGAGGGTCTGTCATTACCTGGCAGACTGAAGTTCTATGCAGAATCATTTCCCCTGACACCCACCTGCTCTCCCCAGGTGAAGCTGATAGAGGGGGTGGTTTCAGCAACTACCTATCACTCAGAGTAGAGGGCAGTTGCTGTTGATTGAATAACAGCCTATAATGTCTTCTGTGGCTTCCCTCACTTATCTTCTTTTTTGCACATTTATTCTTTTTTGGAGAACTGCCTCCTTCAGAGAGATTTTCCATATAGTACCACCACACGTTCTTAATGAATGATGCAAATGATGTCCAAGATGTATTCAGTGGCTTGGAAATGTTCATGTTTCCATCACCTGGCTCATCTAAGGAAAACTGGATGGAAAATCGACAATCATTACACCGATCAGCCATAACGTTGTGACACCTGCCTAATATTGTGTAGGTCCCCTTTTGCCACCAAAACAGTCCTAACCCTTCAATACATGGTCTCCACTAGATGTCTGAATATGTGCTGTGGTACCTGGCAGCAAGATGTCAGCAGCTGATACTTCCATTAGATCTGACCACACAGGCCGGTATTCTCTTCCCATGCACATCAATGATCTGTGGCCTCTCATGACTCTACCACTGGTTTACTAGTGTTCCCTCCTTGGAACACCTTTGGTAGATACTGACTACTATAGGCTAGCAACATCCCAAAAGAGCTGCAGTTTTGGAAATGTCAAAGGGCAGCACCATATTGAAGGAAAGATGGATGGGGTCATGTATTGCGAGATTTTGGCAAGCAACCTCCTTCCCTCACTAAGAGCATTGAAGATGGGTCATGGCTGGGTCTTCTTGCATGACAATGACCCCAAACACACAGCCAGGGCAACTAAGGAGGGGCTCTGTAAGAAGCATTTCAAGAGTGGCCTGACCAGTCTCCAGACCTGAACTCAATAGAAAATCTTTGGAGGGAGCTGAAACTCCAAACCTGAAAGATTTGGAGAAGATCTGTATGGAGGAGTGGACCAAAACCCTGTTGCAGTGTGTGAAAACTGGGTCAAGAACTACAGGAAATGTCTGACCTCTGTAATGGCAGACAAATGTTTCTGTACCAATTGTTAAGCTCTGTTTTTCTAGGGGTCAAATACTTATTTCATGGAATAAAATGCAAATTAATTATTTAAAAATCATACAATGTGATTTTCTGGATTTTTTTTTTATATTCTGTCTCTCACAGTTTAAGTGTACCTATGATAAAAATTACAGACCTCTCCATTCTTTGTAGGTGGGAAAACCTGCAAAAGTGATAGGGAGTCAAATACTTATTTTCCCCACTGTAAGTCCAGTCCTATTACTCCCAGAGTCTTCAAAAATAGTCATATTTTATATAACAGTTGAGTGAATCCTTGTCACTTGATTGGTGCCTTGTATGTCACATGACATGGATTATTAAGCTTTAAAACAAACATAGAGTTTGTTTTGCTGACGGATGACAATTTGATGCATGGCATGGCGTACTTCATTGTCAGAATTATTTTTGGACTCCTATTTAAAGTTCATGTTGGATTGTTGATGTCAAAGCAGCAGTGATGCACCAAAGCTGGATTAATTTCTGACATTATCTTTTTCACTGCACTGAGGTACCAAAATGTAAGTCCCTTTACTGTTGTTTGTAAATTAATATAAAATGACAAGGATCTATTTTAGCTGTTACATAAAGCAAATAATGAATGTTTTTACATTCTTTCAATGGAGTGAATATTTAATTCAGTGAAAGCTGGAACATACCATTCAATGAGGCGAAGCCGAGTTGAATGGTATGTTCCAACTTTCACCTCATAAAATATTCGTACCATTGAACTCATAAACATTCATTATTTGTATACTGTTACAATCTGTTCAGTTTTGTTCATGAGTGGCAGCCAATCAGAGTAGAGCTGCATGGTGATGTCAGTGGCTGGTCTCTCCAAAATCACTTTTTGTGTGTTTATATAAATGTTTCTCACATATTATGTAAAAGCTAGCAAGAAATAAGCACTTCTAAATCTGAAAATGCTGTTTTGTACAAGCCATTCCGCAGACGTTGGCATGGTAACATCACAGGCTGATAACTAGCTGCTAAACTCTGTTTTGTTTGTGTGAAAATATATTCTAGTAGTCTATATATATAGTCTAGTCTATATAGTCTCACGTTTTTTTTTTTTTTTTCGTGCTCCCATCATGAAATGAGTTAAATTTTCGTGACAGGTTTTTCTTTTTTTTAACAAATACTAACCCTACTCCTACCCCCAACCCTAACCATAATCACCCCGACCCCCCGCTTTTTAATTTTGTGCAGCCATCACAGAATGAATTTGTGCTGTCGTGACAAAAATTAGGTACTTTTTGTCACAATATCACAAACCAATAGATTAATGTATATTTCGTGCTGCTGAATCATGACTTGCCGTGAGACCAGGTTGCAGCGTCATATATCATGTAAAAACTAGTGAGAAATAAACACTTCTAAAACTGAAAATGTTGTTTATGTAGCCTGATAACACCTCTGGAGTAATTTACAAGCCATTTTACAGACATCATCATGAATGCTAACTTCTGCTAATTCAAAGTTAACTTTCTATGGACTTACCTGCAAATGATTTGCACAACGTCCGCTCTTAAAACGGAAATATTGTTTTTGACTGACTGATTGATAGAGGGGCTTTATTGAACATGGACAAATTGTACATGTACATATCAACTTTGAGGCCAAAATGTTTACTTGCTGCCTAATATATCCTACCCACTGTAACCAGATATTCAGTGTTATTCATTTCATGTGTCAGTGGTCACAACATTATTGTAGATCAGCTTATACATAATTTGTCCAATTTCATAATGGCTATAAAAGTGAAGGGACCATGTACGAGGTCTGTCCATAAAGTATCGTACCTTTTTATTTTTTTCAAAAACTATATGGATTTGATTCATATGTTTTTACGTCAGCCAAGCTTGAACCCTCATGCACATGCGTGAGTTTTTCCATGCCTGTCGGTTACGTCATTCGCCTGTGAGCACGCCTTGTGGAAGGAGTGGTCCAGCCCCCTCTCCGGATTTCCATTGTCAGGAAATGGCGGAATGATTTGGACTTTTTTTCCATCAGAATTTTTTCAGAAACTGTTAGAGACTGGCAGCTGGAAACCATTTGAAAAATGTATCTGGCTTTCGGTGAAAATTTTACAGGCTTCACAGAGAATAAGGACTGTTACTACAGCTTTAAGGATGGCCCACAATGGCGCACGTTGCACTGCGCTACATGCGGCTATCGAGAGGCACAAACCACCAGATCATTTCTACTTGTCACTTCACTTGTCCTCTGGCACTCCGAAACGGAGGTGTTCCTTTGTCTCGCTTCATCAGCGAATCGGCCGTGATGCGCGAAGCCTCTGCACGGCTTTCCATGACAAAATCTCTTGTTAAAAGTGAAATCTGCCGGAAAATGGCTGATGTCCAGCTATTGTGATAAACAGAGAAATTGCACACGACGGTCCCGGCTCCACACAGCCATCCATTTAGAAATGATCTGGTGGTTTGTGCCTCTCGATGGCGGCACAGAGCGTGGCGCGCCGAGCGCCATTGTGGGCAGTCCTTAAAGCTGTAGTAACACTCCTTATTCTCTGTGAAGCCCGTAAAATTTTCACCAAAAGCCAGATAAATTTTTCAAAGGGTTTCCAGCTGCCTGTCTCTAACAGTTTCTGAAAAAATTCTGATGGAAAAAAAGTCCAAATCATTCCGCCATTTCCTGACAATGGAAATCCGACGAGGGGGCTGGACCACTCCTTCCACAAGGCGTGCTCACAGGTGAATGACGCAACCGACAGGCGTGGAAAAACTCACGCATGCGCATGAGGGTTCAAGCTTGGCTGATGTAAAAACATATGAATCAAATCCATATAGTTTTTGAAAAAAAATAAAAAGGTACGTTACTTTATGGACAGACCTCGTATACAAATGGCTGCAATAGCTAAATGGTTAATGCAATATTTTTGTTAAACCCCTTGAATTGACGCTTAATGTCTACACTGTAGGCCCATCTTGATAGTTTTGTTTCAGCTGCACTGTGGTGATGTACAGAGAAGAAATTACAATCTTTGTGTCACCATCCTGTCTTGGATTTCATTTACAATAATCAACAACTAAGTAAATATGTCTCAAGGAGTAAGAGTGTAGAATAGTGAGGGAAGCCACCAAGACACCCAGACTAATCTAAAGGTGTTACAGGCTGTTGTGTCCTTATGTAAAATTTGACTTCTATGTTGCCAGTGATGGACTTTAACTGTTATATTGGGCATGGTGAGGAAACCAGTAGCGTGTGCTTGTTAAATTGGTAAATGCCACAAGAACTAGGATTCTACGTTTTACACTGCTGCCTCCAATCCACCCGGGCTTGCATCATTCTGTTGTTCACTGTAGGGCTGCTCGATTATGGACAAAATCAGTATCACGATTATTTAGGTAAATACTGAAATCACGATTAGTCAAACGATTATTTTTTTTTTAGTTACTCAATGCATTTATTCAGCATTTCTCTCACTCTAAAAAAAAATTGTTATAGACAATGTGCGCAAAACCTCCAAATTGAAAATGTACTGTATCTTACCTGTATAAAACATAAAATGAATAAAATAAATACTAAAAAATCATATTATATATTATTTTTCTGTTTTCCTCTCCCTTCCCTGTTGTCACTGACCAGTTGGTCAGTGTCTTTGGGCATCTCTCTGACTTGTGCTACTAGGACATAGTGCGGCTGCATTGTTTTTGTTTCAATTTATGTTCATTAGTTTGTGTTTTTGTCATCATTCCCTTGACCACGTCTCCTTATCTCCTTTTGGAGAAATTTATCCGTTCATTTATTGTTAAAATATAAAATGAAACAGCTTTTTTAAAAATAATAAAAGAGTTGCTGTTGAAAGAGCCTTTTATTTAGAAGCAGGTGATGTTATGCTGAATTCTCGGGACCAGATGAAGGTCTCTTCTGCAGCTTTGAACTCTGGTGGTGTTGCTGAAGACACTTTTGTCCTATTTTGAAGAGCAGAGATGTTTTCTTTCAACTGGACTTCGTGGTGTTCAGCTCATCAATGGAAGTTTGGTTGTCTGCACAGTAAATGTTCCTGATTAGGACAAATAAAAATATTTCTTTAAATATAAAGAAACACTAAACAGTTTATATATAAAAAAAAGAAAAAAAAAAAAAAGGGGGAAAAACGATGGAAAAAAAACGCCCGAAAAAATAAGTTATTTAAAGTTAAGCTTTTGTGGTGTCTGAAAAAAGCTGTAGCTTTATTTGGTAAAAATAAAAAAGACTGAACCATTTACAAATTAAATTGTTCACTCAGATCAACTGTGCTAAAAGGCTAAGCTAATGTTAGAAGATCATTAAACCTTCACAGCAGTTCAGTAAACGTTACGTTTTATTTTTACATTATTCTCACCTCGATAAAGCTGCAGAACTAAACTCCGTTGGGCAAACTGGGACTTCGCATATATCCAAAAAGTGGGAGATTTCGGACTGAGTGGGTTTGCTCCATCACCCCGCCTGCCTGCCCCGCTCTGCCCAGGAATGATGCCTGAAGGCCGGCTTCTCTGTGCGGATTGACTCGCTGTCGCGGTTCGATCGATATCCCACCAAGTCGTCAGTCCTCCCTCGGTCGGCGTCACTCCGAAAAGTAGCTGAAAAAAGCTTCTCCCAGCAGGGTGTTGGGAGAATCATTCTACTGCTGTTTTTTAAAGCTTTTTTGTGGTTCAGGCGACACAAATTCAAGAAGGCAATCGCTGAACTTTTTTCAGGTTGTGGAAACAGCCAGAGTGTGACATAGCAATCCCGCACCCTTGCCACTTCCGAAGCGACGCGTCTGACATCATGCGTCTTGGGACACGTTGACGGATTGGCCTGATGAAAGGCCCTTAAATCGTTTCACTTGATTATACGAGTTTGGAGATCGTTTGATACAAATATCAATATCGCAATCGAAATTCGGTTAATTGCACAGCCCTAGTCCACTGGAGGATTGCTGATCGCATATTTGTCCAAAGTAAAAGGAAATATTATTTCCATGTGCAAAGATGATGATGAGGATTCACAACTGCGATTACCTAATAACCTGAGGTACTAACGTCTGTGGTGTTAAAGAAAAGCAGAGAAACTACAAAGGGTCTAGTTGGACTGAGTAACCTCTTTTCCCTGTAACAAATGACACAAATACACCATTTACTCATCAGTAATTTGAGATAAATCAGGTAATTGCGTGGTGGGCTAGTGAAGTCACCTGAGCCAAAGCTAATATAATAAAGTGTGAAATAATTCAGACGAAGCATTCATAAAGCAATTTAAAATGATGTGAGAGAAAACTGCAAAAATTAAAAAAGAAGAATGAGGCATTAGCATGAGGCAACATCCTTATCTGAAAAAGGAGAACGGGGGGGTGAATAAAAGCACACACACTCCCTGTACTGTATTTCATTTCACACAATTATGCGCTACCATTTGCCTGCAGTTACATTCATTGAAAATCCATCCCTGTGTTAATGGAATTATAATGATGTAGTGTATGCTGTGGCACCTAATCAAATGGAATTGATTTAAGTTGCTTTTTGGCCCAGGGCCCTTGTAGCTTAAGGGCTCTGCTTATGTCTTGTATATTCTATGACAGTCCTTGGCAAACAGGGTCGCCGTGATCTATGCCAATAGTTTACGTTCAGTTTTGAAATGTATTAACCTAGTGTTAGAAAAACTGAGCAGACAAATGGTTTAACTGGGATGCTGCCAAGAAGGAAGGCCAGGCTGAGTGATTGCTCACTAAACAAGGTGACCTGCGTTAAATGCAGATTAACCTTTATCTGTGAGTTGGTGCACTGCTTTCCTCTCCGCTGAACTCTCCTGGCTGCCAAAGCCCTTTCGCTCTCTCAGCAAGGAGCAAAGGTGGAGAAAAATGCAGTGATAGTAAGGTTGCAGAGGGGGAATGACCACTAAATAAAACATACATTTTACTGCTATTCATGGGTAGCAACCATTCAAACAGCCAAATGATCCATTATCTCTTGGAAGTAACCATCCATCTGCCAGGTCTCCTTGGGCCATCTCTACGTGTTGGATCAGTCACCCCAAGTAACAACTCATCCAGTCATCATGTTAGGTTGCTGGTTGAGTGTCAAAATGTCTTTGAAGACCTGATGTAAAAATAAAGCATTTTTTTTTTTGGCTGTTTGAATGTCTGTCAGCACAGGTAAAGAATTTCTGGACTTTGAGAATACATGAAAGTTCAAATACATGAAAATATAAAAGTAGGCAAGGGCCCCTTCACACATAGTACGAATGTATTCGAATAGCGCATGAAGCACACATGAAGCAGGAATCATATGCAATATGTATAAAATCGTAGCTGCTTCTAATGCCTCATACACCTGTTGCTACAACCATTTGTGCACACCAACGGCTGAAAGACAGAGTGTGCGCTGTGAGAGCCCATCGAACCCTCTCACAGCAGGTGTCGGCCGAATTCCACCTGACACACATGAACATCTAACACCGCTCGCTTGGCACTTAGAAAATGTGTGGCCAATCACAGTATTAACACAACTACAGTCAGCAGACGATCACTTTCGAGCTGGATGTGAAATTTGTCTAAGTGCCCCACGAGTGTGGCTTTGCAAACAGACACAGTGACATGTTGGTGTGTACACTGAACTGACAGGGGGTGTCCGCCCACAGGAGCAGCTGTGGAGATCTGTGCTTCTGGACGTCCCAGCTGGGAAATACATATGGTATGTATGGCCGGACATGAACTAACAACTGTCCACTGTGATGCGCGTGTGTCTGCTTGCTGTCCTCATGCGGACATATATAAAAACATATCACTGTTGCAATGGGCTGCAGTGAGCATGTGCACGCTGCACATGCTGACAGGCTACCCCAGGTGAAATGGACTGTCAGAGCATAACACGCAGGGAGCGATTTGAATGTCACATCACCCACGTGAGCTCTGTTCCACATGACGTGGTTTCTGTCCTGCGGCGTGCCATCCACAAGACACGCATGTCAAGCAGGACATGCCGCCAGCAGATGTGGACATAAGAGTGCCCTGCTTCTCATTCATGTAATTTCCTGACTGTGCATCTGTGACCATGGGTCATGTACAGAGAGAACAGATGGATCATAAAATGTGGTGTTTTTAATATGGTGTGTGGTTTTATTCTTTTTTTTTAAATACATCCAAGTCCTTCTTGATATCAGGCATTTTCCCGCACCTTTTACAGGACAGCGATGGTAGCTCAGTGGTATCGTTTCTGGCTGGTAATCAGAGCTTTTGGAAATTGTAGTTTCGAATACAGTGGGTGGCATGTATTTCTTTTTTTTTTCCACAGCAGCTGCGCAATGCGGTCTCACACATCGCGCAGTTGCTCGCACTGTATTCCCGCATGCATGAAATCATTGCAGCGGCATTGTGCACGCTTGCCCATCGGCTCGATGTTTTCATGGTTCGCTTATACGAGCTGTTCCGCCGTGATTCACCCTGATTTGTACTTATTCGTACTGTGTGTGAAGGGGCCCTAAAATCTGCTTTTGCACAATATGATTAGGTTTAATAATCTTATTTCATTCAGAATTTATTATACCATTTTCATTTTCAAATCTGATCCTTGTACATTAAAACCTGAATGGAAAACTCCATTAATAATTTCAATTAAAACTATTAAATATGTTTTCATTAACATGATAAACCCAACTCCTATGTACATAGAACCTAGCTGGCTGAGCTTAACAAATATGCAGACGTTCTGTTGGAAATGAACTCTGGACGTCACACTGTCAAGGTGAAACGGGTGTATGGCCACCGTATGGAATGTGATTACAACTTCAAAGCAACATCCCTGAAAAACCTGCTTTCTAGGACATTTCTTTGAAGTTGAAGTCTGAACAAAACATCGTTCTCTCACTTTGTTGCCATCATTATAAGACTGTAGAGAAAATCAGTAGTTTTATCAAGACTATAGTTCAAGGCAAATGTCCTTTACAGCATCACCATCCACCTCAACCTCACTTTCCACAAAACTACTTTATAAAAACTATTTTTTCACAGTGTTGCAGGTTGCATCCTTTATGCAGACTAGCCTTTTGTAAATTGACCACAAGTCTGACCCTGGAAGAGAAGCTCTCCTCATAAAAGAAATCAAATTAAAGGACATGTTGTATGCTTTTTAACATACCAGTTAGCAACACAACATCAAAGCACTCATGACTGTAAGTCTCTCTGTGCACGAGCTCATAATTAGTGGTTTCTGATGTTTTTTACTCTTCTCCCTGAGTGAGTTAACAGGTGCATTTCCGGAAAATATCTCACTCGGCAATTCTCGGCATTTCACTGCGTATGACGTAGTTATTAGCTAAACAGAAACATCCCAGACAGAGACAGGGAAACAAATGCCGTTATGTCTGATAACGAAGCTTTGGAGCTTTTCTTTGAAAGCAATGGCTCGGATTTACAGAGGAGAAACTCTTAACTTTTTCAGTCTGTTGGATTTTGGAACCTAAAGTGTGAGGACGCTGCTGTTTTTGTCACAGGATGCTGGTTTACTGCTGCTGTGATCATGGATGTGCCTGGACAAGCACATATAGTCTCATATTGGAAAAACTGAGAAGATGCTATTTTCAGGAGATAATGGACTCTCTATCTAACATGCCACAATCGTGACAGAAGTTGAGCAGAAGGCAGAGCTGTGATCAGACATTATGCCGAGAGCAAGTAGACCTGGACATTATTCTCTGGCCAAGTGTAACTTGAAAATGATCTCTGGCTGTGGATCCGAGTGAGGATGAGTGGACCTTTCCTTGGCTTGCAATTGCAATTGCGATCACGCACATCCGTGATGCATGCATGATGGCTTCTTTTGTTGACCAATTTGGAAATCTTTACACTGGGGTGAGTGGAATGTTATTAATTTTTTTTAATCTTTTGCTTTGTGTTCTCTATGAGGAATGTTTAAAAGAGAATTAATGTTGAATAATCCCTTAAAAAATAAACAGCTGACATGTGGGGTAAAATGGCTGTTACGCTGTTTTAACCCACGTCAGCTGTTTATTGCCACTTAGACGTGGAATGGGAGACATTCCACTTGGATGTGGAATGTCTCTGACATTTGTACAAGCAACATGATGACACAGATATATATATATATATTTGATTTTATATGATTTGATTTATTTATTGAACCTCCTAAATCATGGAGAAAAAGATATAAAATATATAAAATCAACAATAGACAGACACAACAATATTAAAATGGTGACAATAAATCATTGACAATTGAGCTCTCAAAGCCGCCAGCGGCAGTTAAAATGAAGCGAACACTGTCAGCGACACCACATTCAGGGATTCTTTTGATGGTTCTCTTACTAGCTCCTTTATAAGAAGTGTCGCATAGATATCTAGCTAAGGATATACCATACTCCTGGCAGATATTAACAACAACTGAAGCGAGATTAGCCTGACTAGACAATTGACCCTGAAGTGCTTGACATAAAAGATATTTACACAGTACATGTGTACGTGAGCTTGACAAGAACATAGACCTTAACAATGATAGTTTCTGGATGTTGACATATTTTTTGACATGATCGACACCTAATGCTTGGAAAAGAGGAGATGACCTACAGTAGGACTTGAGACCAAGGGCAGCTTTAAGAAACTTACTTTGGGTAACTTCAACCCTATCCATAGCATTTTTATTTTGGTAGGTACACGCTAAACCATAGGTCAGAACAGGTCTTATAGCCGAGATGTAAATATGAGTGATGGTGCCAGGATTACAACCCTTTACACACAACCCTGCGTCTTGGAGAGAGTAAAACACACGTCTGGCTGCCTGAATGCATGTTTCTGAGTGACTTCAGGCGTCGTTGGCGAGAGTGACTCCTAGATGCTTCACCTCTGTGGATTCGATGAGCCTGGTGCCATCAAGGGTCCAACAGCGGTTGGTGTAGGGACTCTTACCAAATGTCACACACGTGGTTTTCAGAGGATTGAAGCTGAGTCCGTGTTGGGTAATGTAGCTGTTAGCGTGATCGATTAGATCCTGGAGACCGGAGATCGTCAGGCTGCAGAGCAACAAGTCATCAGCATAGCAGCAGACATTATATGTTGTTCCGTCTATAGTGATGCCACGGCTCATGGAGGACAGACCCGACACCAAGTCCTGGTACAACAAGTTAAAGATGAAAGGGGATGACAGTCCACCCTGATGGGTCCCCTTCCGAATAACGTGGCTGATGCTGTCGCCCCATTTGATGTATACAACAAGTCTGCTGTACCAGTATAACAAAAGACGCCAGTATAAAGTCGGTATCACGCCGAGCCTTTGCAAACATCACTGAATGTGGAATACCATCGAAGGCGCCTTCCGCATCAAGTGCGCATACATAAATGGGCGATCCTCTGCTGACACAATAGTCAATAATGTCACTTGTTGTAGCCATAGCCATGAACGTTCCTCGGCTTCCCACAAATCCAAATTGGAGGTCATGAAATTCATGCTCACCACACATAGAGAGAATATGGACCTCCAGCAGCTTCGAGGATGTCGTGGAGATGACGATGGGCCGATAGTGCTTTGCGATGGACGGGTCTATATTGGGCTTCTTCAGCAGTGGTACGAGAAGTCCTTTAGTGATAGAGTCTCCAACTATACCATAACGAATACACAACATCAGCATACGGCATATTGTGGCAATAACTTGAGTTCCAGTAGACCACTTCAAATGCTCAGCAGTGATGTCGTCAATGCCCGTGGAGCACCCTTGACAGAGTTTACCCAGGTGCGACAGAAGCATATCCTCAGTTATCACAAAGTCTGTATCCACGTGTGCCTTTGCTGACTCATAATTCTGTTGGACTAATAACGTCGGACAGTCTCGGTGACGCCATTGCTCACATAGTCAAACTTCTTACTAAAGTGGCTATGGAGAGAATCTATACTGATGTCACACACTGTAGAGCTGGATGTACATTTGCTCCTTCTGACAAGGTTTCAGAATTTATTCATATTCCGCTGCCCTAGAAGGAAGTCGAGCTGGTTATACGTCTGGTAAATGTTCGTATATATATATATATATATATATATATGTTTATTTATTTATTTATTAGATTTTTCACAGTTATATATAACACTTATTAGCATTTTTAACAGGCTGCATGTATGGCTCGTGTCCGCAGCTGCATAAAACCTTCTCACAGCTGCTGCTTTTACCGTGACTGCATCAAATTAACAGTTATCACTTTAAAACAAGTCATAACACGACATCACACTTGTGTAAACTTTGGAATTAATCTGTGCCTCAGTTTTGAACATTAGCAGCTACATTCCATTGAAGCACACGCTGAGGTTGTCTGATGATCACTCTGACAACAACGGCACTTTAAAAGTCATCACAGCATTTCAGGACCTGACTGATTAAGTCATCTGATGATCACACTGACAGCAACGGTGCTTTAATCTTAAAGGGTCACAGCGCTAATTCAGGTTTGAGCATGACCTTTCAGACCTGATCACGGTCGATTAGTGCTTTAAAAATTTAAATTATCACAGGGCTTCTGTCTGACCAGATATGATCAGAGCGCGACACTGACATCCTCTTATAAAATGCACCTGGAGCAGAAAAACCACAGACGGACTTGTTTTAACATGCTACATTTCCAGCTACGACAAGGAATTAAAAGTATTTTCAGATGTCGTTTTCCAAAATTAGGATTTATGTGGATACAGTGTTCCTTAGACTGGGATGGTGCATCGGACTGAAATGAACAGGTGAAGCCCCTTTACTCCTTGTGAATGAAACAGTCTGTCCGCATGAAACAGATCATAAAGTTCAGAGTCCGTTTTGTCCCCCCAAAAAAGTAGAAAATATTTAGGGAATAATCCTGTTGTGTCTGATGAATTGCAGACATTAATGCTGGATTTTACAGTTGCAAATTGAGTTTTAAAACAGATATTTGCGACCGTAATCCAGCATTAATGTCCACAAATCAGAGACAAGGGGGTTATCCATCCATCCATCCATCCATTTTCTTCCGCTTTATCTGGAGTCGGGTCGCGGGGGCAGCAGCTCAAGCAAAGCCGTCCAGACCTCCCGATCCACACACACCTCCCCCAGCTCCTCCGGGGGAACCCCAAGGCATTCCCAAGCCAGCCGAGAGATGTAGTCCCTCCTGCGTGTCCTGGGTCTTCCCCAGGGCCTCCTCCCAATGGGATGTGCCCGGAACACCTCTCCAGCGAGACGTCCATCCAATTCCAACATTTGCACGGATCTGTGTCCACCACTGAAGGCTACATCTCAATCTGCATAATTATATAGTTTGTAGGGAACAGAGTCACAGGATGAATATAATAATGTTTTGGAATATTGATAATTTTACCTTGGGGCACCACTTATTTCAAAGTATAAGTACTTTTAGTTTAAGCATTCATTAATTGATTAGTCTCAATTTAATTAATCAGTCTCAGTTTCTAAAGGATAAGTTCCGCAGGTCAGATCCGACACCCTCTATAAAACCATACAAAAATCACAGACAACTTCACACGTTTAAGATATTTATTTAACCCTGGCAGGAGTTAAATAACAGGACATATCACAGTGGTCAATTTATTGATGATGACCTTCAATGAGCAATGATTATATGATGTTCAGATAATTTGGTTTCATAGCGGGAGTTTTAGGAGTAAGATTCGTCCTATTTTAACAGGTAATTTACTTTGGTATTATTAACCTGAGAGAAGATTAATGATTTTGAATAGAGTTAAATAAAGCCACTCTGTTTATCTGACAACATAGCCCGGTCTTACGTTGCGCAGTGCAGCGGGTCTCCGTGAGGTCTGATGCTGGAATCGTCTGGTTCAGTCGACGCCCTGTCCGCCACACAGCTTCGTCAGGGACCTTGACAAAGAGGCTCTGCCGGTCCGACCCGCTCGGTCTCGTCAGTGGCGGGGATGATTTCTGTTATTGTGCTGTGGTTTCACGGCGGCAGTTCACGTCGCTGTTGAACATTGAACATCTCAGCTGACCTGGATGTTTTTCTCTGCAGCACTCTGGAATCTGGCTTGTTAGAATAAAGGTTTGAGCGTCTTTATTCTCTATCAAAAATTCGTCTTTTGTCATCATCTTTTCAAAGCTTTGTCAAATCAGAATTCAATGCAAAAATAGCTGACTTTAGAAGAAAAATGTTTGTGAAAGGAATTTGGAGTTTGAAGAAGAAAAAGGTTTTAATTTGAAAATTCGAAAAAGGAAGTTAAATGCACCGGCGCGTTTAACTTGACAAAGGTTGCAAAAGTTATCTGTTGGAAAAATAAAGTAAATTCTTGTCGGTACGCCAAACAAGAATGAGTCTTAAGTAGCACGTGGCTTTAAACAAAGGGTCATAAATCTTACTACTGATGGCTAGACGTGTCTTTAGACTCAAGAAAAGCAGCAAGATGCAGAAAAGTGAAAAGAGGAAAAGAGCGAGAGAAAAGAGTGTAAGAGAAAAGAGGAGCATAAGGGAGCGAATTCCCAGGAGCGAGCTCTTTAAAAGGTTTAGTAAGCTCCACCCCCAAGAATTCTGGGTAACGTCATTTCTGGAGTTTCCTTTGTCTAGTTTTATATATATAAATCAGCGTGGCTCCAACATTCCGCTCTGAAACCAAACCAAGTCCTGCAGAATAAATCTTGTAACTGGTTTACCTGGAATTATATACCACACACATATACGTATGTGAAAGAACACACTAAGTAAATGTTCCCCAATGAACAGAGTATAACACATCAAATATAATACTTTCATGCATAAATAGAAAAGAGTGATGTTTCCTTTTCTCTTTTTTTTCTTTGTTCTTTTGCTACAACAATACAATGAAATTTCCGTTTTAAAATGTGGTTAGGACAATTGGAGTCTGCAGGAAGTCAATAACCTGTCCTTCCCAAATCGTCCCACAGGGGTCATTCTTGTTCCATGGTTAGATTTGGATTTATCTAGCAGAGGTGGATAAAACATAATACTGAGTCGATTTCAACCAGAGAAACTTTGCCATAATCGGTGAATCAAGAGTAATCCTTCAGTGAGCTGTTTTCTTTTGAGTTTAGTGTGAAAAACCTCTTTTCAGGACTTTTGGTGAAGAAGGTGTCTTTCTGTGGAGGTTTTTTTATGTGCGAGGGGAGTTGAGTTGCATCTGGTTTGGGGTGCTGATAAGAATTCACAGCTCCGTGTGGAATGCTCTTTGGGGTAATCTTAAATCCTGAATGTGGTGGGGGTTTGTTGACAGATCCAAGCTGTGCATGGCTTATAGCGTCTCCTCTTTGACACCTGGAGATACGAGGGCTGTCAATAAAGTTACGGTCCTTTTTATTTTTTTCAAAAACTATATGGATTTCATTCATATGTTTTTACGTCAGACATGCTTGAACCCTCGTGCGCATGCGTGAGTTTTTCCACGCCTGTCGGTGACGTCATTCGCCTGTGAGCACTCCTTGTGGGAGGAGTCATCCAGCCCCTCGTCGGAATTCCTTTGTCTGAGAAGTTGCTGAGAGACTGGCGCGTTGTTTGATCAAAATTTTTTCTAAACCTGTGAGACACATCGAAGTGGACACGGTTCGAAAAATTAAGCTGGTTTTCAGTGAAAATTTTAACGGCTGATGAGAGATTTTGAGATGATTCTGTTGCTTTAAGGACTTTTCACGGTGCGAGACGTCGCTCAGCGCTCTCAGGCAGCGTCATCAGCCTGTTCAAGCTGAAGACCTCCACATTTCAGGCTCTATTGATCCAGGACGTCGTGAGAGAACAGAGAAGTTTCAGAAGAAGTCGGTTTCAGCATTTATCCGGATATTCCACTGTTAAAGGAGATTTTTTTAATGAAAGACATGCGGACGGGTCCGCGCGTCGGCTCGCAGCCGCCGCGACGCTCCGCCACAGGAAAAACACCTCTGCTGGAAGCCCTAAGGACAACTTGGAACATGTCCTGCTGTCAAACAATTTCTCATATACTCACTCCACTGAAAGCCATCAAAAGCCGCCTGGATTTTACAAATGGTTATCAACATGGAGGTGTTTTTCCTGTGCTGCCGCACCGCGTCGGCTGCGTCCCGACGCGCGGACCCGTCCGCACGTCTTTCGTTAAAAAATCTCCTTTAACAGTGGAATATCCGGATAAAATGCTGAAACCGACTTCTTCTGAAACTTCTCTGTTCTCTCACGACGTCCTGGATCAATAGAGCCTGAAATGTGGAGGTTTTCAACTTGAACAGGCTGATGACGCTGCCTGAGAGCGCTGAGCGACGTCTCGCACTGTGGGAAGTCCTTAAAGCGACAGAATCACCTCAAAATCTCTCATCAGCTGTTAAAATTTTCACTGAAAACCAGCTTAATTTTTCGAACCGTGTCCACTTCGATGTGTCTCACAGGTTTAGAAAAAATTTTGATCAAACAACGCGCCAGTCTCTCAGCAACTTCTCAGACAAAGGAATTCTGACGAGGGGCTGGACGACTCCTCCCACAAGGAGTGCTCACAGGCGAATGACGTCACCGACAGGCATGGAAAAACTCACGCATGCGCACGAGGGTTCAAGCATGTCTGACGTAAAAACATATGAATGAAATCCATATAGTTTTTGAAAAAAATAAAAAGGACTGTTACTTTATTGACAGCCCTCGTATACCAGGCTTTGCTGTATGGAGTTTATCTTTCAGTGAAAAAACTCAATGGCTTCATCTTAATGCAAGCTTAAGATGTTGGCTGTTTGATCACAGCTTTCCGCTACAAGTTCGATAAAACTGTTACGCAGACAAAGGGTGTGGTTGGCTCGTCAAAGCTTACCGTAGCAACAGCATCTTCATGCCAAACTGGACTTTCTGTGAGCAGAATCCACATCAATTAATTTGTGTGGTCGCTTAAATACATCCATTTCAGCATCATCGCTCCCGCAGTTTCTCTGTCTCTCAGCTGACAGCGACCATATTGACATCTGCGTAGCAACGCGTGCAGACAGGGCACTGGGTAACACATCAAACGATATTTTATGGTCTGAAATCTCACATGATTAACCAATCAGATTTGCAGTACAAATGTAATTGGATTAGAATGCCATTTAAACTTACAAGCATACATTTTGTTTCTTGTCAGCATTATAAAGAGAAAGAGAGCAAGCGAGACCAATGTGTCTCTGTTCATTTTTTCCAAGACCTGCTGTTTCTGTTCTGTTTCTGGATTTCTGAGTTGGGGTTCGATTACCTGTTCTGAGCACACACACATCCAGCAGTTCGGTTATCTGTTGTAAGCACACAGAGGCGCTGCGGGCTGCGTGATCATGCAGCCACACACATGCTATACCTGTTCTCTAGCTGATTCACTCTGGATGCATGCGCTCAGGTTTTGGATGTGTACAGTAAGTGCCGTGTTGCGCAGACCTGCTTAAAAACTGTGTAATTTAAAAAAATTAAACAGGTTTAATTTTTTGCATCCTCCTCATGTAGACCTCACCATACTGCTGCATAGGGAGAAAAAACTCGGCCTAGAGCTGCTTAAACGTGGCGTAGAGCTGCATAACTCACCATAGATGGTACGCCACAATACGCAATTCTACGTTGGCCCTGGTGTGAAAGGGGCTAAAATCTAAATTGTTATGATTTCGGTGCGACATGTCCTTTAACAGAACTGATGTAAATATCCATCCATTTATTTTCTATACCTGTTTACTCCAATTAAGGGTTACAGGGGATTGGAGCCTATCCCAGCAGTCATAGGGCATGAGATGGGGTTACACCCTGGACAGGACGCCAGTGTGTCACACACATTCACACTCACCATCAATTTAAGGTTTCCAATTCACTTAACCTGCATGTTTTTTGATGTGGAAAGAAGCTGGAGGAAACACACAAACACCACACAGAAAGGTCCCAGGTGGGAATCAAACCCACAACCTTCTTGCTGTGAGACAACAGTGCTAACTACTAAGCCACCGTGCTGCCCTGCTGTAAAAATACATAATAATTCATCATAGACAGAAGGCAGGAGTACAAGTTTTAAGACTGAATTGAAAGTGCCCAGCACATAAAAACAGTTATTTTTTTAGAACATGATGACAAAGGTCATGTTTGTTAAGAAGCCAAATCTTTCTACAGACAGAGTTTTGTGTATTCAAGAAAGTCATCAAATTCTCTCGAAGTCTTCTCTGATGAGTTTGAATCAGATAAAATTCAGGCCTTGTATGACATTTTGCAATGCCCTTTGCCAAGTTTGTGCAAAATGACTTTCTGTGCTGCTTTTCTCCTGTCTCCCAGTCGCGGGCACCCGAGTTTTTGTTGCTTGCCTTGCAAACACAAAAGGGAAGTACAGTGACATTTACTGAGGCCCAGGTTTATTTGTATTCCATTGTTTCCTTTGCTACATGTTGGCTTTTATGAGCTCACTCAGGCAAAACATTAAAGAAGCTTATTCTTTATTAATCCTTGCAATTACAATTCAAAGCTTCTGACACATAGCTCTTATTGTGCTTGCACTTTCTACATTGAGAAATCAGGTTACAGTCATTATTTTAAAAATGTACTTTAGCTGTTGGGGTATGTAATGTTTTGCACTATTTATGTGTGTGTATGTGTGTGCCCTCCCCCCACTACTGTTTGTAAATTGAGACAATTACGTAAAATACTGTACAGAGAGTTTAAAGAAGGCATTTTCAACTCAAATGTTTGGAAATATCCACAAGAGTAGTGACTTGATCTTGCAATGTACATATTCCCATAGGACCTTTTTAATTGACAGGCAGGATACCTGTTAGAATACATCATTCAAAAGATAAACATATAATTGAATACATGCAGCGACCCCATCAATGAACTGTTGCAGTTGGTCACATGCTCAGGCTCAGACAACTATTAGTCCGACAACTGGCCTGAATTAGGCCAGATACTGGCCTCTCTTTCCTAGCCTGTAATTGGTTGGCAGCTGAGACGCTGTTGTCAGCCTCACTTTGGTGTGGCGCGAGCGCAGCGTTGGTCGTTTAGGAGTGGGAATTCATACTTCTAAATGGTGGCCAGTATCCAGCCTAATTCAGGCTAGTTGTCGGGCTAAGACAGTTGCTCATGGTTAACAGTCAGCATGGTTAACAAACAACTGTCTGCTCATGGTTAACAGTCAGAATGGTTAACAAACATGGTTAACATGGTTGCAGGCGCAGCAGACTGTGGAAAGTCAGTCAGTCGCGTGCATAAGATGTTTTTGCAGATGCCCCTGACCATATCAGGAGTAGAAGAAAACAAAAACTGCATGCCAACAAAGTGATTCACAACACTCCTGGGACCAATCAGAAGAGACATCTATAACCTTGTGTACCTGTGATTGTTATAGTTGCTTCAGAGAAGCACCCTCTGACCAATATTGTAACTGCACCAGTTATTGCGTTCTTGTCTTGCTCCTTCTTGCAGTAAGAATAAATCATTGTTAAAAGACTATTCTGAATCCTTATATGTTACTTAGAAAATTTTTAATCGAACATAACCTAACTCCCACGACCCTAAATTGGAGTAAGCAGGTTTTGAAAATGGATGGATGGATACATGGGCGGTGCCAAGGGGGCGCTAGAGTTCCCCCTGGATTTGTCAAGCACCCCCATAAAATTAATTACTCATTTATTATTTTAATTTAATTTTATCCCATGTTTTTAAGGCTTTGTCTACACTGAAACTGAACTTCTGCTCTCCTGTCTTGTGCACCAACAGCATTTCCTGTATATTTGTTTTGTGAATTGTTCCATAATTTATGTCTGTAGCATGGCTCAAACAGAGGGTCACCCCTTTGAGTCTGGTCTGCTTGAGGTTTCTTCCTCAGAGGGAGTTTTAACTTACCACTGTTGCTCTGGGGGTTAGTAAGGTTAGACCTTACTTGTGTGAAGCGCCTTGAGGCAACTCTGTTGTGATTTGGCGCTATATAAATGAAAATGGAGTACTTCGAGGATCTCCTCAATCCCATCGTCACGTCTTCCGAAGAGGAAGCAGAGACTGGGGACTCAGAGGCGGACTCATCCATTACCGAGGCCGAAGTCACCAAGGTGGTTAGAAAGCTCCTCGGTGGCAAGGCTCCTGGGGTGGATGAAATCCGTCCTGAGTACCTTAAGTCTCTGGATGTTGTGGGACTGTCTTGGCTGACACGCCTCTGCAACATCGCGTGGCGATCGGGGACAGTGCCTCTGGATTGGCAGACCAGGGTGGTGGTCCCTCTGTTTAAGAAGGGGGACCGGAGGGTGTGTTCCAACTATAGGGGGATCACACTCCTCAGCCTCCCCGGTAAGGTCTATTCCAGAGTACTGGAGAGGACAATTCGACCGATGGTCGAACCTCGGATTCAGGAGGAGCAGTGTGGTTTTCGTCCTGGTCGCGGCACACTGGACCAGCTCTACACGCTCCATCGGGTGCTCGAGGGTTCATGGGAGTTCACCCAACCAGTCCACATGTGCTTTGTGGATCTGGAGAAGGCGTTCGACTGCGTCCCTCGGGGCACCCTGTGGGGAGTACTCCGGGAGTACGGGGTCCGGGGTCCTTTGCTAAGGGCTATCCAGTCCCTGTACGACCGCAGCAGGAGCTTGGGTCGCATTGCCGATAGTAAGTCAAACCTGTTTCCAGTGCACGTTGGCCTCCACCAGGGCTGCCCTTTATCACCGGTTCTGTTCATTATTTTTATGGACATAATTTCTAGGCGCAGCCAGGGTGTAAAGGGGGTCTGGTTTGGGAACCACAGAATCTCGTCTCTGCTGTTTGCGGACGATATGGTTCTGTTGGCTTCGTCAAATCAGGACCTTCAGCGTGCACTGGGGCGGTTTGCAGCTGAGTGTGAAGCGTCCGGGATGAAAATCAGCACCTCCAAATCCGAGGCCATGGTTCTCGACCGGAAAAAGGTGCTTTGCCCTCTTCAAGTCGGTGGAGTGTCCTTGCCTCAAGTGGAGGAGTTTAAGTATCTTGGGGTCTTGTTCACGAGTGATGGACGGATGGAGCGTGAGATCGATAGATGGATCGGTGCAGCATCTGCAGTGATGCAGTCGCTGTATCGGACCGTCGTGGTGAAGAGAGAGCTGAGTACGGGGCAAAGCTCTCGATTTACCGATCAATCTACGTTCCGATCCTCACCTATGGTCATGGGATTTGGCTCATGACCGAAAGAACGAGATCGTGAATACAAGCGGCCGAGATGAGTTTCCTCTGCAGGGTGGCTGGGCGCTCCCTTAGAGATAGGGTGAGGAGCTCGGTCACTCAGGAGGAGCTCAGAGTGGAGCCGCTGCTCCTCCACTTCGAAAGGAGTCAGTTGAGGTGGCTCGGGCATCTTTTCTGGATGCCCTCTGGACGCCTCGCTGGAGAGGTGTTCCGGGCACGTCCCATTGGGAGGAGGCCCCGGGGAAGACCCAGGACACGCTGGAGGGACTACATCTCTTGGCTGGCTTGGGAACGCCTTGGGGTTCCCCCGGAGGAGCTGGGGTAAGTGTGTGTGGATCGGGAGGTCTGGGCGGCTTTGCTTGAGCTGCTGCCCCCGCGACCCGACTCTGGATAAAGCTGAAGAAAATGGATGGATGGATGGATAAATGAAAATAAATTGAAATTGACAATCTTTTTCTTGGTCATTTTCAAAAAGTGTTCAATTCAATAAATCTCTCCGCTGTCACAGATCCAGTGAAACTGCGTGAAAATGCTGTAGTACACATGCCAGGCCTGTATGTGGCACTGTAACGCTTCCACAAAAAATGGAGAAGACGATGTGGGGCTAATGTATCAACGAAAGCTAACACCTTAGAAGCCGTCTCATGGATTAAATAAAGTCTTTTAATCTGACCTGTTGCCAGAATTCATCATCACAGATGAAAAATGTGGTGCACATGACACCCTTGTTTTGGAAGATGACATCTGGAAATGCGTTAATTAATTTGAGTTTTTAAAGAAGCCCCTCAGCGTCTGTCTGCTCTGGGTGAGTTTCTCAGACTGAGCTGGAGGATGCCAGCACTTTGTCCCAGCACCAAGAAAAAAAGAAGCTAAATTAGACTGTTAAATTACACTGTTAACAACATGTTACAGAGGCAGGGCAATGACATCCTTTCACTTTTCCACAGTAAGACACTTCTGGCATTTCCAGTTTTATGTGATCAGATAAATATTCCACTGAAAAGAAAATAAACATTCATCAACAGAACTGTTTGTTTTACACGAAATGAGTGTAACATGACGTTCAATATCACGTTCAACAAAGTCATGACAATAATAAGGCACCTTTCATTAATAAAAATCTCAAAGTGCTACAGGAAAAATAAAACCAAGGATAAATAAGAGAATAAAAACATAAAATCTTAAGATAAAAACAGTCACCAGTATGTAATAAAACCAAAATAAAATAAGAAAATAGAATAAAAAGACTAAGATGCAACAGATTCAAATTATTGATACCTATGATAGGCCTGTCTAAACAGGTATGTCTAGAGACTTTGTTTTTAAAGCTTCCACAGTTTGTGGAGTCCTCAGATGATCAGGGAGGGAGTTCCAAATATGAGGAGCAGCTGAACAGAGAGCCCTGTCTCCCGTGGTGTGAGGGAGACAGAGAAGATTAGTGTTGTATGAACGGAAGAGTGTGTGGGGAGTAAGGAGGTCTTTGAGGTGAGCGGGGAGCATTAAATGAACTGCATTTATATAGCGCTTTTCCATCTGCATCAGACACTCAAAGCTTTACAATTATGCCTCACATTCACCCCGATGTCAGGATGCTGCCATACAAGGCTCTCACTACACACCAGGAGCAATAGGGGATTAAAGACCTTGCCCAAGGGCGAGATTTGAACCCATGATCTTCTGGACTCGAGCCCAACACCTTAACCACTAGACCATCACCTCCCCATGCATTGGAAGCCAGTGAAGGTTATGGAGTATAGGTGTAATGTGTTCCTGTTTACATACTCTCATCAGAATTCTGGCTGTGCTGTTTTGAATGTATTGGAGCCTTTGAAAGTTTTTTTCCAGAGATCCCAAAGAGCAGGGAGTTACAGTAGTCAAGGCTAGAGGGGACAAAGGCATGGACGAGTGTTTCAGCATCAATGATGATGTTGTATTGCAGTGTGTGTAGTTTCAAGTTGTTGAAATGGTGCCCAAATATCCATGAGTGCAATTGAAAAGAAGTGAAGTCTGTGTCGCCTAAAGAACTACCTGAGGAACAGCACTAGGTACAGACAAACCAGTGACCCGGTGTAACTCTTGGCAATTATCCTTCAGAGAACATGACCTCTGGACAGCAACCAAATCTAAGAAAAACAAGTTGACAAGCTGCATGTTGATTTGGTATGTTTTACACCTGACACAACATATCATATTTACAATGGGCAGGGGGTGGGGGTTTGCACCAAGGACCTTCCGGATTGGACAGAACTACTTAGCGCAATGATAGACACAAATACCTTAATTCAATCTATTTTTTTCTATTTGACTCGCAGGAGTCACTCACAACAATGAAAGAATCTTTCTAGAACACTTACCCTCTGGCATATAGCCTAGTTTAACTATAGATACATCATAAAAGTTAGAACAAATGTACATGCATACTCATCTCAGATCTGCTGTGGTGACCCTGAGTGAAAAAGAAAGGTGAAGCCAAAGAGACTTACTTACAAAGTAAAGGAAACACAACCTGCTGTTAAAGATTTATTTATTATTTACGTTTTTTTAACTTCAAGAACCATGCAGTTAAGTCAGCTTGCTTTTCTTAATTATATTATTAGTTCATTCAAGAGATAATTTTATCTGAACCAAATCTAAATAAAAATAAACAAAATCTGTATTTTTTCTCAAAAGCATTTCCTTTCAGAGATTAATGGCATGTATGTCACTCCACAGCCCTCTGCGCTGAACTCAGCCGGCTACTGCCTGTCAGCATCAATGTAATTCATAAAGAATACAGCATGTCTCATTTTGGGAGGAAAAAACATTTTAGTCAATTGTAGCTTATTGTTTGTATTACAGTGTTTGGAAAGAGGTGTCATTTGATTTAAAACTGCGATTTGATTTATTAATTATGACCAGACTCTAACTTGACTCGGCAGAGAGCGGTGCAGCGTTTGGAGCTGTGCAAACGGAACGGAAGACAATTCTCGTTTCTTGCCTGCAACAAGACAATCGTCCCAGTTAGTGACTTTAATCCACACAAAAGGGCTCAGGGTGACATCTTTAAATGGCTTTGAGAGGGGTTAAGAAGCGAGCTTGCTGCTTCTGAAAAGCAGTGAAACAAAGAATCAAAGAAACAGGGGGTCAAAGCACTGCTTCTTTGGTTCAAGCTTCAAAGCGGAGCCGTTGATTACAGACCCACTGCAGGGTCTGAAATCAACGTGAAGAAATGATCATTTCCAACAAACACCCTCAAAAACAACAACCGCTCTGAAGGACTGATAAAGGAATCATTAAGCAAAAAGGCTATCGATGTCGGTGGATCTAATCATTTCTTAACGATTCTCGAAAAGAACTGGTTCTCGATACTCAATCCTAGACATGACACTGTCATAACTGTTATATGACACAGTCATGAACATTATGTCAATGTCATAAACGTTTATGACATACACCCGAAGACCAAAGAGGTCAAAGACAACTTCTGGTCATGTCGCCTTCATTAATGTCAAGTTGTCATAATCAAGACAACCCAAAAAATGTAAACTGCATTCTTTTTACAGTTACAGGGGAGAGGAAGGGGTGGGACAACCGCCCCTTCCTCTCCCCTCAACAAAGAAAAGAAAAAAAAAACTTTGCAGCTCACCTGCAGCTGAGATGAAAACAGCTTAAATGAGCTTTATTAATTATAGTAACAACGCATTTTATTGTCAGTAACAATAATGGCGTTGTAATGATGTAAACAGTAATTAGATTAGCCGGTATTGTCACATTTCTCCATGTAATGTGGAGTTTCATCAGAAAGGGCATCCCGCGTCAAACTTGTGCCAATTCAACATGCAGATCCACCTTGGATTTGTTGTGGCGACCCTGAGTGCAAACAAGGGAGCAGCCGAAGGGACTTACTTTTTACCCGTTACTAAAAAAAAAATAACGCTATTTGTAATGGTGTTTATTTTAACACCGTTATTCCCATTAGTGGTCATTACTATGTCCTCATGGATGTCCTTCAGAGACATTCCTTTTGTTGTGGGATACTGAATCACAGCACACCCACCAGCTTTGTCCATTTTGCCAGTCTGACACACCCCTACTCACTTCACTGAAATATTGTGTCTGTAACACTCCACCCAGGGAATAAAAAATTTCACACATTCTCAAGAGGAATGTTGGTTTCTCAGAATGCAAAAGGTGGAGAACTATCCCCAAAATTTCTGGGTGCGGTTCAAAATGTTTCAGTCACCCCTCACACACACATAGTCATCACAAATTTTGATTATCTATAAATGTTAGATATTTATCACCTTCTTTAATTTTTTGTATTTAAACAGAGACACATTAAATATGTACCATGTCAGCCAGTTCACATGATTTTTGTGAGCAAAACATCATATTACAGACAGGAAATTGAATTGTATGAGAATTCCAATTTCTAGAATTCTTGTCTAAAGAACACATGTAACGAACAAATTGTACATATGAAAAGATTCAGTCAAACTTTTGATATCTGTGGGTTGTGTGGCGGCTAATCTTTATAATGGCTCTCTCCTTTACCCAGGCACCAGTGAGTACCATATGATGAAATACATTATGGAGTATCAGGGTCAGCCACCAGACAACATGCTTGATGCTGGAGTGAAAACCACCCTATTTTTTTAAGAGAGAATAAAGCACGTCTACAAGCTATGAATGGATCCTCAAAACATCTCTCAAGAATTTTATGTCTACTGGGATCATGACACCTGAGATTAGGAAGTGGGCAATCAATGAGCTTCAGAAAAAAAATGGCTTTATGTTGCATTAAGCTGCAGATGATCATTCACAAATGAATGATCATAGGATGTTCCTTTATAAGCTGGAACATATGCTCCACCTAGATGGAAATAAATGAATAACACTGCATTAGGTTCTGGAGCAACCAAGTTATCAACAGGTGCTACCAAGAAGATAACACACATTATACAGTTCCCATGCATGATCTGTTTGCAAGAAAACATCCACATGTCAAAGTCCAACACAGCCAGCTGAAGAGGGAAAAATCATGTCAGGCTACAAGTATACAAATAATGAATGTTTGAGTTCAGTGGTACGAATATTCATGAGGTGAAAGCTGGAACATACCATTCAGTGAGCAAACCCGAGGTGAATGGTGTGTTCCAGCTTTCACCGAATATTTGTTCCATTGAAAGAAGGTAAAAACATTCATTATTTGTTTTATATAACGGCTAAAATAGATCCTTGTCATTTGATATTTTATTCATTTATAAACAGAAAAGGGACTTACATTTTGATGTTCCACTGCTGCTAAAGTCTAAATTGTGATGTGTAGTCCAGTGATGCTGTGCACTGACTTCGGACTTCCATAAAAAAAAAAAGATCAAAACAAAAAAAGACTGTAGTTCCTCAGTCCAGCCAAAAATCACGTTAGCTTTTCATCTGAACAGCTCTTCATGTATCCAGACGGCTTACAGCGGAGTGGATTTTGTGTGTGTTACAAGAATTAGCAGTGTCAGTTAGCTCAATCAAATCATCGGTAGAGTCGTTGTCCCCCGCGTGAACGCGCACACACACACACAACCGGGTTGGTGCTTGTGCATGCGTGTAGTACCACAAAAAGACTGTACATCCTCAGTGCAGTGAAAAAAAAAAAAATCACATCAGAAATTAGTCCAGCTTTTCATTCTTTATTCCTGCTAACAGCCTCCAGACAGTGCAGTGGCTTTGTTTTGTGTGTGTGCGCGCTCGCATTGTGTGTGTGCGCATGTGCATGTATGCACACGTGTGCACACATGCATGTGCGTGCATGCGCACGTGTGCAGAGTGCAATGGTACTAAACGTATGGAACCAAATTTGCACTCTAAATGGAACCAAACTGCACTCTAAATGCAATGCAACACAAATTGGACCAATTAATCCATGTCATGTGACATACAAAGTGCCAATCAAATGACAAGGATCCACTCAGCCGTTATATAAAAACACACTGATGCTGATTTTCAGCACCTCAACGAACTGCAACAGCCATCAACTTGCCATCACCAAATGAAAGCAACCAGACAACTGATGGGAAAGCTGTGTCTCATCAAGCAAAGGAAGACCATCATCCCTCTTTAAGCACTGCACAGTCTACATAGCAAAACACGACCATCCGGGTTCACAATTTGGGGAGGAGTCAAATCCACTCACTCAAAATGCCTGAGCCCAACAGCAAATTTAGGTCAGGACTGAAAAGAATGATGGATCCCGAGGAAGACAAACTAACTTGTGACAAGTTCTGACTCCTGCAGGCAGCCAATAAAAGTGTGGCGGGCTGAGCTTCTGACCAATACAAGTCTTCGTATCTCAGCAGGACCCTGGCCCTCACTGACAACCACCAGCAACAGACTAATGCTAGCAAATATCCAAGTCGCACCTTTAAGCAAAAGAACCAACAATCTTTCTTTAATGCCCAACAGAGGAATGTTCACTCAGGAATCAAAAGGAAGGTGTGTTATGAGAATGATGAGGTGGTTTCTGGTGCAACATCTGACCACTGCAGAAAGTCAAGAAAGGTGCAGAGAGTTTGTCATCAATTTGATGCAAATATTCCCACCTCTAACAGGACTGTGTTGCCCCCTGACAGCAAGCAATCTCTTTGATGCCCAGCAGAAAAAAAAAAAAAAATCCGCTCGGGGTGAGAAGGAGAAGGAATCCTGAGGATGTGGTGGTGGGTTCTTGTGGATCATCTGACCTCTTTAGGTATTCAACAAAAGTACAGTGCATTGATCTTTCATCTGATTCAAGTCTTCCTAACTCCAGCAGAACCTTACCACCCCCTTGGTAACCACAAATTTTTCAATAATACCCAGCAAAGAAAGGTTAGCTTAGGAATCAAAAGGAAAATGGATCCTGAGGATAATTTCTTGTACAATGTCTGACCTCTGCAAGAAGTCAATAAAAGGCACAGTTGGGACATTTGGCCAGGATCTGAAATGGCGGATCATTTCGAACTAACCCTTAAATGCGATCATAATGCTTCGAATGCTGTTCTTGTGCCATATGAATCTTTAGATTGCAGTCAGGATGCACTCAGACCGCTGTTCGATATTTTTCCACTTTGACTGCACCTCGACTGTTCTGCACGTGTGCAAGACATTCGGGGAAGCCACAGGTATTTGCCCGACTGTTTAGACTGCTCTCAGAATGCTGTCCGACATCCTCCAATGTACCTCAACACTTCGGGAATGTGGGCCAAATTTTCATTTGGACGGCATTCGGCCTCATTCAGCCTCTAGTGGGCCTAGGGGTTATAACCCCGGTCTTTCTATAATGCCCAGCAAAGAAAAGTTAGCTCAGGGATCAAAAGGAAGATGGGTCCTCTCAGATGATGAGGTGGGCTCTTGTGCAATGTCAGTCCTCTGCAGAAAGTCAGCAAAGGTGCAGCAGGTTTGCATTAATGACCATCAGAAAAAGATTAGCTCATGGATGGAAAAAAGAATGGCTCCTGAGAACAAGGAGATGGGTTCTTGCACATCTGACTTTTACAAAAACAACAATGCTGTAGTATGTATGCCAGGCCTGCATGTGTCACTGTAACACTCCCACAGAAAATGGAGAAGATGAGCACACTGTATACAAACCACCAAAGAAGAAAACCAGAAGATGGTGAACAGTAAATGTACAGCAAGAACAAAGGCTGAGACATTTGTGTGGAGCCACGCTGAAGTTGAACTTCTCCCTAGAGTCACACTGGATTATAAATCAGTAAAAATAGAGTTTAAAAAGTGGTTGCAGTCATTTGTGTATTTTCACTGGACACACATTTCACACACTTTCAAAAATGACAAACAATATACCAGTCACATTTGGAGCATGCACTTTGTCCAATATATATATACTCAACAAAAATATAAACGCAACACTTTTGGTTTTGCTCCCATTTTGTATGAGATGAACTCAAAGATCTAGAACTTTTTCCACATACACAATATCACCATTTCCCTCAAATATTGTTCACAAACCAGTCTAAATCTGTGATAGTGAGCACTTCTCCTTTGCAGAGATAATCCATCCCACCTCACAGGTGTGCCATATCAAGATGCTGATTAGACACCATGATAAGTGCACAGGTGTGCCTTAGACTGTCCACAGTAAAAGGCCACTCTGAAAGGTGCAGTTTTATCACACAGCACAATGCCACAGATGTCGCAAGATTTGAGGGAGCGTGCAATTGGAATGCTGACAGCAGGAATATCAACCAGAGCTGTTGCTCGTGTATTGAATGTTCATTTCTCTACCATAAGCCGTCTCCAAAAGTGTTTCAGAGAATTTGGCAGTACATCCAACCAGCCTCACAACCGCAGACCACGTGTAACCACACCAGCCCAGGACCTCCACATCCAGCATGTTCACCTCCAAGATCGTCTGAGACCAGCCACTCGGACAGCTGCTGAAACAATCGGTTTGCATAACCAAAGAATTTCTGCACAAACTGTCAGAAACCGTCTCAGGGAAGCTCATCTGCATGCTCATCGTCCTCATCAGGGTCTCAACCTGACTCCAGTTCGTCGTCGTAACCGACTTGAGTGGGCAAATGCTCACATTTGCTGGCATTTGGCACGTTGGAGAGGTGTTCTCTTCACGGATGAATCCCGGTTCACACTGTCCAGGGCAGATGGCAGACAGCGTGTGTGGCGTCTTGTGGGTGAGCGGTTTTCTGATGTCAATGTTGTGGATCGAGTGGCCCATGGTGGTGGTGGGGTTATGGTATGGGCAGGAGTCTGTTATGGATGAAGAACACAGGTGCATTTTATTGATGGCATTTTGAATGCACAGAGATACCGTGACGAGATCCTGAGGCCCATTGTTGTGCCATACATCCAAGAACATCACCTCATGTTGCAGCAGGATAATGCACGGCCCCATGTTGCAAGGATCTGTACACAATTCTTGGAAGCTGAAAATGTCCCAGTTCTTGCATGGTCGGCATACTCACCAGACATGTCACCCATTGAGCATGTTTGGGATGCTCTGGACTGGCGTATACGACAGCGTGTACCAGTTCCTGCCAATATCCAGCAACTTTGCACAGCCATTGAAGAGGAGTGGACCAACATTCCACAGGCCACAACTGACAACCTGATCAACTCTATGCGAAGGAGATGTGTTGCACTGCATGAGGCAAATGGTGGTCACACCAGATACTGACTGGTATCCCCCCCAATAAAACAAAACTGCACCTTTCAGAGTGGCCTTTTATTGTGGACAGTCTAAGGCACACCTGTGCACTAATCATGGTGTCTAATCAGCATCTTGGTATGGCACACCTGTGAGGTGGGATGGATTATCTCAGCAAAGGAGAAGTGCTCACTATCACAGATTTAGACTGGCTTGTGAACAATATTTGAGGGAAATGTTGATATTGTGTATGTGGAAAAAGTTTTAGATCTCTGAGTTCATCTCATACAAAATGGGAGCAAAACCAAAAGTGTTGTGTTTATATTGTTGTTGAGTATAAGTATATATATATATATATATATATATATATATATATATATATACACACACACCAAGTGGCCAGTCTGTCACATGAGGACATGATATGAATTTTAGATTTCCCCTTGTGTTCATTTTTGTCCTACAAAAATAATTTTACCTTCTACAAAATGACTTCCTTGTCACCTGATGTCCGCCGATTCCATCAAAAAATTTTAAGCATGTTCAAAACTTTGAGTGGGGATCAGGCGGAGAGGTTTTCCACAGCCCATCATGTTTGTTTACAGTTTTGTCTTCTATTTGTCATTTACCTTTGTGATACTCATGATTTTATATGCTATAGCTGTTTGATGGTTCATTTTGGTTTTCTGACTGGCCAAAGCTCAGGTGTGGGGTGTGAATTCTGCATGAGTGGAGAGAGGATCCAATGCAGCTTTTCCAGGTCAGACTGAAAAAACAGGTCTCAGAGTGCCCGGCAGATTCTTATGGCAAGAAGGTGCTGCAGAGTTAATGATTCTTATCGACATTTATGATCAGACCTTGGCGAATCCTGCTCCCCCATTGCACATATATGTCTTGAAACTGGGAAATCGTTCTCGTTAAGGCAGCTCTCTGTGTTGCCAGCTGGAAATGTGACATTTTCTGTCCATCAGAACCCCAAATCCACAGGAGACAGATGGATTTAAATACATAACTAATCAGAGTGCTCTATCCATCATGGTGTGACATGGGCTTAAGGGTCAAGGTTCTTTGTGAGCACCGAGCAGGCGGCAGCCACTGCACCCTTGCCATCACAGAGGAAACAGCAGGTGAAACTCCCTCCATTTAAAGTTTCATCAGACCAGGTCGAGATCATGGAGTGAGTTCAGCTCCACCCCATGTTATATGACAAGTCGTTGGATGACTTCAGTAACCGGGAGGCCAAACTCCAATTACACGCCCAAAAGGCCAGGGACTTGGGCATGGAAGGTGTCAACGACGAACCAGGATCTGCATCTGCAGACCTGGGTTAAAACCCAGTGAGACAAAGTTGGCCAACTGATGAAGATGACCAAAGGAGTTTCGGGAAGTGGCGCGGTCGGGATGACGGCGGAGAATGCGCGCTTCCTGAAATGCTTTGGCTGGATTCATCAGTACTGGAACATCAAAAACATCGGGACCCTCAGTGTTGCTGGACTGGTATGTACATGACATTTTTTTTACTTTGAGAATTGTATTTAGTATTAAATGTAGTAACAGAAGTTTTTACAACAACGTAATAGTTACGTCAGTTTTACAAGTGTTTATTTCTCACTATCTTTTACGTAATATGTGACAAAAGGATATATTTGTACACAAACGAAACAGAGTTTTGCAGCTAGCTACCAGCCTGTGACGTCACCATGCTAACATCCGTGAAATAAGTTCAGAGGTGTTATTAGATTCCAAAAACAGCATTTTCAGTTTTAGGAGTGTTTATTTCTCACTAGCTTTTATATAATATATGAGAGATATGCATATAAACACAAAGCAAAGTGGTCCCAAGTATGTTCCCTGTGAAGTTGAAGACTGTGGCAGTAATAGAACTGGACTTATGCTGAACACAGACAGACAGACGGATGCCAGGTCTTCGCAATACCTCATGGCCATATGTTAGCCTTGGGTAAAAAACATTTTTCACCTTCAACTAAACAGGTCCACACCCCCAGAGCTAGTCCCTGCCGCCCGGTTCTGGTCTGTTGATGCCCTCGATTTTCACTGCCACCCAAAGGACAGCACACCTGACACCAGCAGTTCCCCTTGCGGGTGGTGAGCCCACAGGGTGGAGATGGAAAATCCACGTTGCTTTTTCGGGCTGTGCCCGACTGGGCTCTGTGGTAAGCCCAGCCACTAGGTGCTCGCTGATGGGCTCTACATCCAGGCCTGGCTCCAGATGAGGGCCCCGGGCTTCCTCTGGGCCGGGTCACATTTCCTCTACCTCATTTTATCATTGTGTCTTGTGAACCATTCTTAGTCTGGCCTCTCGCCTGAGACCATTTTGCCATGAGAGACCCTACCAGGAGCACAAAGTCTCTTGACAACACAGCTCTCAGGTTCATAGCAGCACATAAACCTCTCTACCATGAAAAGGTGATGGTTCCCGGAGATGGTTCCTGGGCGCCTCCCAAGCCTGGGCACCTCCCAAGGGATGTGTTCCAGGCAAGTCCATCTGGGTGGAGACCCCGGGGAAGACCCAGGACTAGGTGGAGAGATTATAGCTCCACACTGGCCTGGGAATGCCTCGGCATCCCCCAGTCAGAGGTGGTCAATGTGGCACGGGAAAGGGAAGTCCGCTGTTGCCCCCGCAACCCAAACCCAGAAAAGCAGTTGAAGATGGGTGAGTGAACTAAACAGGTCCTTCTAACTGCTTTCAAAATGTAAATCTAGTCTTAACTTTACAAACATGTATTGAACATGTCATCACAAAATTAACTCTCTCCTCCAAAATTATCTGAATTATCACTTCTGAAAAACTGGACTGATGTTCTGGAAGAGTACTTAAAAAAAAAAAAGATTCAAGTGTGCTTTTTTTCAGATGATCCTAGGAGCTATGTTTTGTGCTCCCTGTAGGGTCTCCCAAGACAAACAGGTCCTACGTGATGGCTCAGACTAAGGGCAGTTCAGAACCTCCATGACCAGTAAAAAATCAAGGGCCGAGACGTCGCCCAGTATGGCGGAGCCAGGGTCCCACCCTGGAGCCAGGCCTGGGGTTGGGGCTCGCGCGTGAGTGCCTGGTGGTCGGGTCTTAGCCCATGGGGCCCGGCCGGGCTCAACCCGAAAGAGCGATGTGGGCCCGCCCTCCTGTGGGTTCACCACCTGCAGAGGGGGCCATGGGGGTCGGGTGCAGAGAGGATTGGGTGGCGTTCGAGGGCGGGTGGCCTGGCAGCCCGGTCCATGCTCACAGCCCCTGGCTGTTGGGACGTGGAATGTCACCTCACTAGGAGGGAAAGAGCCTGAGCTTGTGCGGGAGGTTGAGAGATACTGACTAGAGATAGTCGGGCTCACCTCCGTGCACAGCTTGGGCTCTGGTACCCAACTCCTGGAGAGGGGCTTGATGCTTCATTTTTCTGGCGTTGCCCATGGGGAGAGGCAGAGAGCTGGGGTCGCATTGGTTATTGCTCCCCAGCTCAGTCGCCATGTGTTGGTGTTCACTCCGGTGAACGAGAGGGTCGCGTCCCTACGCCTTCGGGTCGGGGACAGGTCTCTCACCATTGTCTCAGAATACAGGCTGAGCAGCAGTGCAGAGTACCCAACCTTCCTGGAGTCCCTGGGAGGGGTACTAGATAGTGCTCCGACTGGTGACTCCATTGTTCTCCTGGGGGATTTCAATGCCCACGTGGGCGGCAACAGTGAGACCTGGAGGGGGGTGATTGGGAAGCACGGCCTCCCCGATCTGAACTCGAGTGGTGTTCAGTTGTTGGACTTCTGTGCTAGTCACAGTTTGTCCATCACGAACACCATGTTCGAGCACAATGGTGTCCATAAGTGCACATGGCACCAGGACACCCTGAGCCAGAGGTCGATGATTGACTTTGTAGTCATATCATTTGATCTTCGGCCACGTGTCTTGGACACTCGAGTGAAGAGAGGGGCAGAGCTGTCGACCGATCACCACCTGGTGGTGAGTTGGATCCGCTGGGAGGGGAGGAAGCCGTTCAGACCTGGCAGGCCCAAACGTATCGTGAGGGTCTGCTGGGAATGACTGGCGGAACCCTCTGTCAGCAAGGTCTTCAACTCCCACCTCCGGGAGAGCTTCTCCCAGATCCCGGGGGAGGTTGGAGACATGGAGTCCGAGTGGACCATGTTCTCCATCTCCATTGTTGATGCGGCCGCTCGTAGCTGTGGTCACAAGGTCTCTGGTGCCTGTCACAGCGGCAATCCCCAAACCCGGTGGTGGACACCGGAAGTAAGGGATGCATTCAAGCTGAAGAAGGAGTCCTACTTATCTTTGTTGGTAGGTGGGACCCCAGAGGCAGCTGACAGGTACCGGCAGGCCAAGCGTGCCGCAACCCGTGCGGTCACAGAGGCAAAAACTCCAGTCTGGGAGGAGTTCGGGGAGGCTATGGAGGAGGACGATCGGTCGGCCTCGAAGAGATTCTGGCAAACCGTCCGACGCCTCAGGAGGAAGAAGCAGCTCTCCACCAGCACTGTTTACGGTCCGGGTGGGGAGCTGTTGACCCTGACTGGGGATGTTGTCGGGCGGTGGAAGGAGTACTTCAAGGATCTCCTCAATCCCATCGTCACGTCCGAAGAGGAAGCAGAGACTGGGGACTCAGAGGCGGACTCATCCATTACCGAGGCCGAAGTCACCGAGGTGGTTAGAAAGCTCCTCGGTGGCAAGGCTCCTGGGGTGGATGAAATCCATCCTGAGTACCTTAAGTCTCTGGATGTTGTGGGACTGTCTTGGCTGACACGCCTCTGCAACATCGCGTGGCGATCGGGGACAGTGCCTCTGGATTGGCAGACCGGGGTGGTGGTCCCTCTGTTTAAGAAGGGGGACCGGAGGGTGTGTTCCAACTATAGGGGGATCACACTCCTCAGCCTCCCCGGTAAGGTCTATTCCAGAGTACTGGAGAGGAGAATTCGACCGGATTCAGGCGGAGCAGTGTGGTTTTTGTCCTGGTCGCGGCACACTGGACCAGCTCTACACGCTCTATCGGGTGCTCGAGGGTTCATGGGAGTTTGCCCTACCAGTCCACATGTGTTTTGTGGATCTGGAGAAGGCGTTTGACCGTGTCCCTCGGGGCACCCTGTGGGGAGTGCTCTGGGAGTATGGCGTCCGGGGTCCTTTGCTAAGGGCTATCCGGTCCCTGTACGACTGCAGTAGGAGCTTGGTTCGCATTGCCGGTAGTAAGTCAAACCTGTTTCGTGTTTCCAGTGCACGTTGGCCTCCACCAGGACTGCCCTTTGTCACCGGTTCTGTTCATTATTTTTATGGACAGAATTTCTAGGCGCAGCCAGGGTGTAGAGGGGGTCTGGTTTGGGAACCACAGAATCTCGTCTCTGCTGTTTGTGGACGAAGTGGTTCTGTTGGCTTTGTCAAATCAGGACCTTCAGCGTGCACTGGGGTGGTTTGCAGCCGAGTGTGAAGTGTCCGGGATGAAAATCAGCACCTCCAAATCCGAGGCCATGGTTCTCGACCGAAAAAAGGCGCTTTGCCCTCTTCAGGCTGGTGGAGTGTCCTTGCCTCAAGTGGAGGAGTTTAAGTATCTCGGGGTCTTGTTCACGAGTGAGGGACGGATGGAGTGTGAGATCGATAGATGGATTGGTGCAGCATCTGCAGTGATGCGGTCGCTGTATCGGACCGTCGTGGTGAAGAGAGAGCTGAGTAGGGGGCCAAAGCTCTCGATTTACCGATCTACATTCTGATCCTCATCTATGGTCATGAGATTTGGCTCATGACCGAAAGAACAAGATTGCGAGTACAAGCGGCCTAGATGAGTTTCCTCCGCAGGGTGGCTGGGCGCTCCCTTAGAGATAGGGTGAGGAGCTTGGTCACTCGGGAGGAGCTCGGAGTCGAGCCGCTGCTCCTACACGTCGAAAGGAGTCAGTTGAGGTGGCTCGGGCATCTTTTCCGGATGCCCCCTGGACGCCTCGCTGGAGAGGTATTCCGGGCACGTCCCATTGGGAGGAGGCCCCGGGGAAGACCCAGGACACGCTGGAGAGACTACATCTCTCGGCTGGCTTGGGAACACCTTGGGGTTCCCCCAGAGGAGCTGGGGGAGGTGTGTCTGGATCGGGAGGTCTGGGCGGCTTTGTTTGAGCTGCTGCCCCCGCGACCTGACTCCAGATGAAGCGGAAGAAAATGGATGGATACATGGTGTGCTTTTTTGTAAATCAATCACCTTAAAACTTAAATCTAGCCTTGAACTAAAAAAAAAAAAAAAAATGGGGGTGCACATACATGAACATGACATTGAATAGGGTTGTGCTTTTCTATGTCAGGTGCTCTATGCTGCATTGCCATTGCATTTGCAAAGATCGAATTGGCCAAAAGTCTGTCAGTCATTTTTGCACGATGGGGACATAGTATGATGCCACCATGGCTGAAAACACGCTCCACTGCAGCACTAGAAGCAGGCACTACCAAGACTCTGATGGCTACTTGCAAAAGTGAAGGAAGAATCTTCATGATCAGTGCCCAGAATACAAGGGCATTCTGTCCTTAGCTGTAGTGGTCCCAACATCCTTCTTCTGCCTCTTATTGTATGCAGCAATCAGCCCTTCTCCTTCTCCAAGATCCTCTTGCTTTTCTTCATCAACCAGAGGCACAGGTTGTTCAGTTTCTCCACCATCTTTTAGGATCAAATCTGGAAAAAAAACCATGTACCAACAACATCAGAAACAAAAGAGCCCTTATTACCATTGGTGTTGTTGATACAGTCTTAGACTGAAAAATGTAATTATTGTTGCTGTCAATTAGATCATTTCATTAAAGTCAATAATATTTACCTTTAACTTGTTGTATCACCTCTGCCTTGATATCACGATTGACCAGCAAATGGGGCTCCATGCACAACAGAGAAAAGGATGGATCCAAAGTGGCTGCTTAGAGGTAGACTGGGTCTGAAAAGGGGGCAGTGGTGCCATCTTGAGTCCTGGTCATTTCCACATTAATGAAGATCCCAAGAAATCTTTTGTTTAGGGATGCATGGAGACTTCTGGCCAGACCACTCAGGAATCAAACTTGGGGCTTCAGCTTCTCAAGATGGTGACTGAGGGACAAGGTGGATGGAGCAACTGCACTGATTGTGACAACCTTCTCTCCCTGTGTCAAATCAGTTGTTTCTCCAAACGGCTTCAAAATGTCCACCATCTCCTTCAATAGATTCCACTCTCGTGGTGTGAATGACAACTCCTTATGCCCAGCCTTTTCTAGAATAGCACAGAGGTTTAGATGATCACACCACAGAACTGCCTTTACTTGCCTCAGTATCGAGTTTCATCTTGTGTTAACTGCAGCAGAGATGCCTTTCTGTTCCCCAAATTCAACATCAAACACATCTTTGGATGTTGTGCTTGTGTGCAGCAGTGAGCTAAGTTTTGATAACTTGGAGAGCGAAGGACATACCACTTTTGTTTCTTCCAAAACATCTCCCACCACCAGCTGAAGAGTATGCGCAAAACACTGCAGGCACTGTTTCTTTGTCATAGCAGTATCTACCTTTTGCTGATCTTCAATAGGGTTAAGTCACACCAAAGGTCAGGGTTATCGATGATCTTCATCATCATCCTCCTCTTGTTCACTGGGAAAGCACAGTGAATGCCTTTCATATTTTAGCAGCGTTGTCACTCATAATGTAGTCCAATTAGATGTTGTATTCATCACATATTGACTCAAATTGGTCACAGTGTGTGAGCCTTTGAAGCAATTGCAGGCCAAGAGGTTAGTCTTTGGCTATATCCTCTCTGCCTCTCTCTATCCAGTAGACAGTGACACCAAGGAATCCCCTCATCTTTTGGTCTGACCAAATGTCCACAGTCACTGAAACATGGTCAGTGTTGCTCAATTGAGCTTTTAATTTTGAATGTCTCTCTTGAGCGAGGCTCTCTGTTTTTGATGTCAATGTTCTGCGGCACACTGGACTGTACTTACTGTCAAATACTGTCAGAAAATGATGAAAACTTGTTTTCCACAATAGACGGCAAAGTTACATCAATAATCAAGTCAGACAGTATTGCATTGGTGAAGCAGTTATATGCTTGTTCATTCACTTTCTCTAGCACACCAGATTCCATTGACAAAAAGCAATTGTACCTGCGTCACACAGAAATTGCTGATCAACTGCTGGATCAATGAGCCAGCCAACTCTTGCTAGTTTAAGTGTGCCATTTTATGTCTTCTGTGATAGTTCAGCTTCATTGTGATTTACCAATATTACATAAATGACCTCAATGAGGCAGCAGTAGACTAACAACTCCCATGTGCTGCAGAGGAAAACAGCCATTTTTGTCAACGGTATCTGGTATGCTAGAGAGCGTGAGATATACTATATCAGAAAAAAATTGTCTGGCTGCAAGATAAAATGGTACAGATATTCACAATATAAAATAGGCTTCATCATGAACTTGATTATGGCCCCAACCATTCCTGAACGAAGGGAAAAAAATAAAAAGTCACAAATCGTTGAGAAAAGGTGGACAAACGAGCTTGATCACAGAATAGCCCACGAACCAAGAGCGCAAAAGGGACGAAAGAAGAACCAAACTATACTGACACTAATGTTGATCTCGACGCTTTAAATGAAATGCGCCTGGAGCCACAGCTGGAGCAGTGTGTGTCTGCACCTCTGTGTTCCAGGACTCAGTGCTGGGACGGAGCTCATAGCGCCTGTATCCTGGAGAAACTCCAAACAGAAGGGTGTGATCGAACCCATTGTGGAGATCTGTGCGCACGTCGGTGGGTCCACCTGCTCTGGTTCCTCATCCAGAACAAAAGAGGGATCATCTCCATCATCAGAATCCTCACTGTCTGGTTCAGACTCTGACGACATGCTGTGCCATACATCTTGCTCCAATTAAAAAAAAAAAAAAAAAAAAACACAAACGCTGGTGTGCCGTGGTGGATTGCTGTATCACTGTATTATGTTACTAAGCCATATACAGTAGTGTTCATAATAATAGTAGTGCTATGTGACTAAAAAGATTAATCCAGGTTTTGAGTATGTTTCTTATTGTTACATGGGAAACAAGGTACCAATGGATTCAGTAGAGTCTCTCAAATCCAACAAGACCAAGCATTCATGATATGCACACTCTTAAGGCTATGAAACTGGGCTATTAGTAAAAAAAAGTAGAAAAGAGGGTGTTCACAATAATAGTAGTGTGGCATTCAGTCAGTGAGTTCGTCAATTTTGTGGAACAAACAGGTGTGAATCAGGTGTCTCCTATTTAAGGATGAAGCCAGCACCTGTTGAACATGCTTTTCTCTTTGAAAGCCTGAGGAAAATTGGACGTTCAAGACATTGTTCAGAAGAATAGCGTAGTTTGATTAAAAAGATGATTGGAGAGGTGAAAACCTATACACAGGTGCAAAAAATTATACGCTGTTCATCTACAATGATCTCCAATGCTTTAAAATGGACAAAAAAACCAGAGACGTGTGGAAGAATACGGAAAACAAAATGGATAGAAGAATAACCAGAATGGCCAAGGCTCACCCATTGATCAGCTCCAGGATGATCAAAGACAGTCTGGAGTTACCTGTAAGTGCTGTGACAGAAGACGCCTGTGTGAAGCTAATTTATTTGCAAGAATCCCCCGCAAAGTCCCTCTGTTAAATAAAAGATGTGCAGAAGAGGTTACAATTTGCCAAAGAACACATCAATTGGCCTAAAGAGAAATGGAGGAATATTTTGTGGACTGATGAGAGTAAAATTGTTCTTTTTGGGTCCAAGGGCCGCAGACAGTTTGTGAGACGACCCCAAACTCTGAATTCAAGCCACAGTTCACAGTGAAGCATGGTGGTGCAAGCATCATGATATGGGCATGTTTCTCCTACTATGGTTTTGGGCCTATATATCGCATACCAGGTATCATGGATCAGTTTGGATATGTCAAAATACTTGAAGAGGTCATGTTGCCTTATGCTGAAGAGGACATGCCCTTGAAATGGGTGTTTCAACAAGACAATGACCCCGATCACACTAGTAAACTAGCAAAATCTTGGTTCCAAACCAGCAAAATTAATGCTCGCAGATGTGAAGAAATCATGAAAAACTGTGGTTATACAACTAAATACTAGTTTAGTGATTCACAGGATTGCGAGAAAAGCAGTTTGAACATAACAGTTTTGAGTTTGTAGCGTCAACAGCAGATGCTACTATTATTGTGAACACCCCCTTTTCTACTTTTTTTTACTAATAGCCCAATTTCATAGCCTTAAGAGTGTGCATATCATGAATACTTGGTCTTGTTGGATTTGTGAGAATCTACTGAATCTACTGGTACCTTGTTTCCCATGTAACAATAAGAAATATACTCAAAACCTGGATTAATCTTTTTAGTCACATAGCACTACTATTATTCTGAACACTACTGTATATTGATTTATAACAGAAAACTGTCAAAGAGGGGATAAATATAAGTGTAAAGATGATTGAATATATCAGAGCAGTAAATTGATCAGTCCATGTGAGTGCCTCACATTGACTCCCCATGTGCGGTTATGATCCACAATGTGAATTCTGCTAGCCCGACAACCAGCCCTGAATTGGTCCAGATACTGGCCTCTCTCTTAGCCTGTGATTGGTTGGAGGCCAAGACGCTGTTGTCAGCCTCACTTTCATGTGGGTACGAGCACTGCTCTCCTATTGGTCGTTTGGGAGTGGGAAATCTCACTCCAAAATGCAGGCCAGTATCCGGCCCAGTTCATAGCCGGGCCAGTTGTCAGGCTAGAATTCTGCCTTCCAGAATAGCTCTTATATAATCATCTGAATCATCTACCTATTGCCACATGTACATAAGGGTTGGATTGTCATTCCTACACTCATATTGTTATATTTAATAAAAAATAATAAGTGCACACAGGAGCTGCTGCTGCGGTCAGCTACTGTTGAAAATTACACAACTTTTTTGTTGTTTCAAATTCAGCAGTTGCTTGTGGCAAAATAATTGTATCCACACAAAAGATTAATTCTGGCCTATATAAGGTGCCCAAGCCCAGTGAAGCGGCCCCCCCCACCCAGATAAAAAAAAATCCAAGCAAACAGGCTGAGTTTGCCCTGTAATTTCTGATGGTACATGAACACAGCAGCAGCATGCACAAACTGCTTCTGCATTGTATGAAAACATTCAGCTGGTCGAATGAAGTCAAACTAAACACTAACATTACAAAAACTAAGCAAATGATACAAAACCACCAAAAACGGCAGCAAAATGAAATACGGAAAAATTGAGGTTTTCGGTGGCATTCATTCAAAATTATCAACAGTTTAAAAATCCTGATGAAGTGCCAGCTCCAGGAACGAAGCTGTGCAAAGGTTAAGCAATGCAAATGAAAGTCCAAGTTTCTTGTTTCGTTTGGGCTTCGTTGCCCTTTGTTAAGTGCTGTGTGACCTTAAGGTTTGCTCCTTCACTGTACTGTATGTGGTACACTGACTAAGTACCTCATACAATCCCAAACCAGCTTTATACAATATAATAAGTTAATGAACCCACAGTCAGATTACTGCATTTGCAAGGTGACGTTAAGTGTTTACAGCAGGGGTGGCCAAGTTCGGTCCTCAAGAGCCACTCTCCTGACAAGTCTGCTAACGAGTCTTTCATTGGATTCAGGTGTGTTGGAGCAGGGAGACAACTAAGAGTGTCAGGAAGGTGGCTCTCGAGGACCGAACTTGGCCACCCCTGGTTTACAGTCTCATTGAGCTATGTAGCTAGCAATGAAGTTACTTAGCTGATAAGGTAGTATTAGCTTTCATTTAAAACTTACCGTTCTTTGTGTAATTCAAATGTAGAATGAAGTTGGAAGTTATTGCGTCTCAGTCTGTAATCTTTGGCCCACATTTTACATAATGCAATTTGTTTTTTGTTGACCACCTCATAGTTTTTATACCCAAACAAAACTATCTTTCACATAATTTTTGCCAACTGCCACTTTGCTGTTTGTTCTTCATTATTATCCTGATTGGTTGCATGCTGTCACCTTAAAACAATGCTGATTGGATGCTGTGCTGACCGTGCGCTTGTCTCTCACACATTGTTTTTGCTCTCTCACACATTTTTTCCTCTCTCTCTGACACACACAAGAGAGATTTTTAATCTTTGGGTTTGGGGAAAGTCTTATCAAGTCCAAGTAGGGTTGCCAACCGTCCCTTGAAAAACGGAATCATCCCTTATTTGGAAATAAAAGTGTGCATTCCGTATTGACCTGAAACGGGATGCAGTTTGTCCCGTATTTCTGTGAGAATCAAAAAGTCTGTAAAATGTCAATGGAATTGACTGGCGCTTTATATGGAAACTTACAGTAAATTTGATCCCAGCCTCTCTCCTGTTTTTCACCAATGAGCAACAGACACGAGTTGACAATACAGAATCACTCTTATCTCATTGGTCGAGGGACATCTGCTCGCAAGAAGATACCGACGTCATGAGCCGACGACGGTCGCTGGACGACAATAACAAAGCGCACCATGGCTGATATCGATACAGACACCGACACTGGCACTGCAGATATGCCTACGGACAGCAATGTCTGTAACGTCGTTACTCCTCCTAAAAACAAAAACAAACAAAAAGAATGCAAAATACAGGGGCGAATGAGAAAAGGAAAATGGCTGGGTGGAAAAGGTGCGCGACAACAGCTAAGTATTGTAAGTATTGTTTACTTTTCAGACTTTATTTTTTGCACTTTTTATTACACTAAATATGTAAATGTGCACTGTTACATTGTTTTGCACTATTACATTGTTTTGGATGATGCAAATTTTCTATTGTTTTTTTGTTAATTTATACAATTTTAAGTTAAGCACTACAGAGAAAGATTTATTTTTAAAGATTTTTTTTTATTTTATGCTTTGAAGCAGGACAGAATGCTCATATTGAAATTGTGAGTGAAAATTTATTTTGCACTAAGAATAAATTGCTAAATAATAATTTCCACGTGTTCATATCAGAACAAATGCATGTATGCATCTACTTAAATTCAGGGTCAAGTCAACAGTCAAATGGTTAAAAATCATTTCACACTGGGAAGGGTGAAGGCAATGGTCGGTCGGCCCTGGCGGTGAGGTGTCCCTTATTTATTTTTCAAAGAGTTGGCAACCCTAAGTCCAAGTAAAGTCACGAGTTGCTGATGTTTTGTCAAGTTGAGTTTAAAGTAATCAAATTCATGATTCGAGTCCAAGTCATGTGACTCGAGTCCACACCTCTGGCAGAAGGTATGCCCATGATGTCGTCAAACCAGGAAGCGAGCAGTATACTGGCATGCTGGATGGGAACCAAAGCAACAGCAGCTGTGTTTGCTCATGCATAAAATGCATTGTCAGCTCTCACAAGATAGACAGTGGGACAGTTCAAACACTTTTAAGCCCCGGTCACATGGTACTAATGAAGGACACAAAAGTCAAAACAAAACAAGAAATCTTGACTTACTTTGACTTTCGGAGACATCGTGTAACAGTCGTCCAGCTTCATTTCTGTAGCTGGCACTTCATTCAGAATTTTCAAACTGTTGAAAAATGTGAATGAATCCTGATGACAGCCTCAATTCATCCATATTCCATTTTGCTTTCTGTCTTGACGGTTCTTCATTGTTTCCGTAGTTCCCATACCATCAGCGTTGCGTTTGATTGTTGTCCAACCTCCCAAATCTCGACGAATTGCACGAACATGACAATATCTGACGGATCACTAACTAAAGACCTGATGATCTGAACGTGACTCGTCCATGTGTGGGATGAAAGCAACTTGTTCATACAGAAACAATAGCGGCAAGAACGTTTGATCAACTACTTTAACTATTCACGCACAGTTTACAGACGTCTGGCTGCAATGTGCATGTGTGCGCACACCGCTGTTTGTAGTGAAGACAGCCCTGTTGTTGTCAGAGTCCACCTGGCCAGCAACAAACACACGGGAGGTGTAGGCAGGGCATAAAGGACATCACAAACTTCACGAGGCTGTGATGATGTGCCATCATGGACCTGAGTGTACCACTGGCAGAGGAGCTAACTGCTTCCTTTGCCTGTTTATACATCCCAAGACAGCACTCATCTGCTAAAGCTTACTCCCAACCCCACCGCTTTACTGCCTCCACTTCCACTCACTGTACGGAGCATGAGGCAGATGGGTCCTCCTGGCAGTGAATCCTAAGAAAGCCGCTGGCCCAGACGGAGTATCTGGCAAGGTGCTCAGAGCGTGCGCCTACCAGATTGCCCCCACCTTCACCAGGATCTTCAACTTCTCTCTGGCCCAGGCAGTTATCCCATCCTGCCTCAAAGCAACCGCAATAATAGCTGTGCCGAAGAAGTCTCCCATCACCAGCCTGAATGATTACTGTCCGGTGGCCCTTACTCCGGTAGTCATGAAGTGCTTCGAGAGACTAGTTCTCCAGCACATCAAGGTCTATCTTCCTCCAGAATTTGACCCTCACCAGTTCACATACCGTGCAAACAGATCCACGGAGGATGCCATCACTGTAGCTCTCCACTCTGCGCTGAGCCAACTGGAGCAGCAGCAGAGCTACATTCGGATGCTCTTTGTGGATTACAGTTCAGCGTTCAATACAATAATCCTGGACATTCTCACTACAAAACTGGCCATTCTTGGCCTCCCCCCTCTTACATGTGCCTGGCTCAAGGACTTTCTGACCAACCAGCCCCCGACTGTGAGACTTGGCCCCCACCTCTCCTCCACCCGCACGCTGAGCGTCGGCTCCCCACAGGGCTGTGTGCTGAGCCCCCTCCTATACTGCCTCTACACCTACGACGGCCCACCAAAACAACCTGGTCATCAAGTTTGCTGATGACACCACTGTGGTTGGACTCATCTCTAAGGGTGATGAGACAGCTTATAGAGAGGAGGTCCTGAAGCTGGCAGCCTGGTGTTCAGAGAATAACCTCGCACTGAACACCAAGAAAACCAAGGAAATCATCATTGACTACAGGAAGCACAGCATCGACCCAACCCCCCTTTTCATCAATGGCGAGCATGTGGAGAGGATTCACACCGTCAAGTTTCTCAGTGTCCTCATCTCCGATGATATCTCCTGGTCTGTGAACATCACAGCATTCACCAAGAAGGTTCAGCAGCGGCTACACTTCCTGAGAGTCCTCAAGAAGCAAAAGCTCGACTCGAACCTGCTGCTGACCTTCTATTGAGCATCCATCCAGAGCCTGCTGACATACTGCATCACAGTATGGCACGGCAGCTGTACTGCTGCAGAGAGGGAGAGGCTCAGAGAGTCGTAAAGACAGCCCAAAAGATCACTGGTTTGCCCTCTCCCCTCCCTGATGGACATTTACAGCTCCCGCTGCCTTAGCAGAGCACTAAACATCACTAAAGACAGCTCCCACCCTGGCTTGAGCTGTTTGACCTGATGCCCTCAGGGAGGCGCTATAGGTGTATTAAGACCAGAACAAACAGACTCAAAACAGTTTCTTTCCCAAAGTGGTAACCATCCTGAATCCTGCATGCACCAACGATAATGTGCAACATTCCATCCCATAAAGTGCAATATTTATAATTTTTAACAATGTATATAATACATACTATTCTGCAATGTACATACCATCCAGGACCGTGCACCTTACTGCTAATGTTTACATCGTATATATATTCTTGATACTTATTATATTGATATTGCTGCTTTTCTTCTTACTTGCCTGCACTGATTTTGGAGTTGGCTTTTAATCTCGTTGTACATTGTATAATAACAATAAAAGGCATTCTAATTCTAATTCTAGGACAACTAGCTCTTGCAGCTGCAAAGCGTCAAGGTCGCTGTTTGCTTCATTTTTCTTTTGTTAGTTTGGTTTCATTTCAGTTTCATTTCATTTCACTCGCAGGCTTTTCAGTGATGGGAGAAGTGCTGGCTCATTTGTCCACTTTTTCTCTATGATTTGTGGCTGTGTGACTTTTTTCCTTCATTCAGCTAACGATGTGTGCCGTGTGACCAGGCCTTTAGCGTCAAACAAAAACCATGCATCAAACAGTTTTAGTTTAGTTTTGTTTTAAGCCCGTCAGAGCTCCGGTTTTATTAACGATCTTGAAAGCCAAACCAGTGTGCTGTCAGATCTCACAATGTGGACAAAGGACAGTCCACATGTGAGTACAAGAATTCAAAAGTTTTGGACTCAAATAGAAACAAAAATGTCATGAATGGAATGGCTTTAATACTGCTTTCAGCCCGTTGGAGCGCCATGAGGCCGTTTAATTAACAATCGTTAAAGCTGAACCAACGTTTTGTGAATTATATCAGTAAACGCATAAACTCTGCATTTGTCAGAAAACAATGACAATCATTAAAGCAAGTTACTTTGGTAAGAAAAATATTTAACATGTATTTTACTGCATGTCTTGCTAAAGCTCCTTTCACACCCGGCCAGTGTAGAGTTGTGCAATGCAGTGTACAGACTACGCTGATCTTATGCAGCCCTATGCCGAGTTTATGCAGCAAAGGGGTCCACGAAATGTTTAATGTTTTTTGCGGACTTTCGGCATAGAGTACTGGAGGCAGTGCTCTATGCAAGTCTATGCAACACTGCTACTGTACACCATGCCTCCATAGTTGTACACAACCCTACGCCAGGGCGACAAATCCTTTAAGGCATTTTTAATCAGTACATACCCCCATTGCTAGATTTTATTCATCCTGCTCAACTTTGCTGGCAGTAAAGTTTCAAAACCATTCAAGACGAAGAGGTGGGCCATGCTTCCACGTCCACTCCTCATGGACGGCTCGCCGGTGAAAGGACATGTCCATATCCACATAACTCCTCACGGATGGATTGCGCACACGATCGCCGGCTGTAGTTCCGCCTTCACCTCCTCAAGTTCTCTTACGATTGTGGCACATTAAATAAAGTCCATTAATTCCTGGAAATAATGTATTCTGACTTTTTCCAGTGTATCAAATCTGTCTGCATATCCAGACAGTCTGTAAAAACAGTAAACACAGAGGGAAAAAAGTTAGGCAGGACCAAGCAGGGAACAAGGCAGCACACAACGACAACCTCTTTCCATCCAAATTTGATGTGACAGCTCAGTGATTGTCGTGTGCTTTTGGTCATGCAGGTCAAAGAGTTCATTTTGTTCGTATTTGGTGGTAATGCCTTTTAATTGCTTCACATGAATAAAACAGTTGGCAGACAAGTATCTTACACTTCTGTTAAAATTTTGGCCCATTTCCTATGAAGGAAATGCTGTAAATCAGTCAGTAATATTGTTCACATCAGTCTTCAAATGTGGTGTTCAGGTCTGGGCTATGTAATGGCCGCTCCAACATCTTGTGTTACAGCCTATGATGGACTGGTCGTAGACTCATCTGCTTCACACTTCAGAAACCAGGGATAACTAATGAAGCTGATAGGCATCGGGGCTTACATAGGACTTGCTTCTTCATTTGGAAATGCAGTACACTGCCATTGTTACGGCACATTCTCATTGATGGAAGCCTCTTATGGTTTGCTAATATGAAATGTGTGGAGTTAGTGGAAAATTGTCATTTTTAGTCAAGATGTATGTAGGTTTATGGCCTCAGCTACACATAGAGCTGCAAGTAGAATTTACAAAAATGTTCCATATTATAGCATTTTTTTGTGTGAAAGTTTTCCTGATATCCTTGTGGTGACAGTGACTTTGCTACTTTAATGTTTCAATAAGGTTCCATGATAATTCAATACACTCAGAATGGGGTGGAGGTTCAGGCAGCTCCCACTTCAAGACATAATGATGGATTATGACCAAATCAGACTGTATGTGGAAGTGCACAATCAGCAAAATATAAGCCAGGGCCTGAGATTTTCATAAATATGTATGGCATCTTACATATTGTTAAGAGCCCACAGTGAATTACAGATCAGCATTATCAATTCAGAAATACATAATTCTGCTGAGTTACATTTCAAAAGCAGCTTACTTCACGAGATGCAAATGTAGAAAAATACTTCCAAATAGCAGAAGAACCTTAAGTGGCTCTCTTGACTTTAAGGTGCATACAAAGTGAGTTCAAGTGACATTTTGTTCTGGCAGTTTTCACCTTTGAAAGTGCAATTTAACAAAACAGGTCTCCAAGGAGACCTCATTACCCCTACAGAAGAAACTTTGGAAGATAGTTTGCAAAGTCCAGCAGTGAAAGGGCGACATGGGGCAAGAAGCATGCAGTATAGCTTCAACCGTCTCTCTTATAAACTCATTTTCAGTTTCTGAAGTAATCACGGGCCAGCGGAGCACAACTACGCCTCAATTAGGTTGTCCGTGATTTTTAATTAAAGCGAAGAGGCATGAGCCAGCTGAAACTTTGTTTGCATTTCAAGCAACAGAAGTTACAATCTTCATAATGGATGTGATTATACCATCGTATGAAAAACGATTGCATTACTATTTACATTTTCAAATTACATAAGGCAGCCAGAGAGGCAAAAATGAGTTATTTTTTCTGTCCGAGCAATTTGCTGTCGAAACATTGTTACAATTATGACAATAACTGTAATAGACAAATGAATAAGTCAAAGGTGTAAAGCAGTTTCAGCTGTACCCAGGAGGCACAATCAATATACTGTCTGAGGCCTTCACAAAGGCAAAGTCCATTACAAGTTCTAATGCAACTGAGTAGCTTCTGAAGCAAAAAGCAATTTAATGTTGATATCTTCAGGGACTGCACACAAGGAATCGAGTGAGACAAATAAACAACAGCGGCGCACAGCAGTGAGTGCCCACAACCCTGAGGGATGCAAGTCTTAACTGTACACAACTGTTGACTCGGACTCTGCCAACAAGCTGAATGTCTAAAATGCAGCTCTTTTGATGTGCAGTCAAAGAAGAAAGATGAGGTGATATAACACATAAAAGAGTAGAAGACATAAATGTGCCTTTTCTACAGTCTGTGATGGAAAAACATGGCATTAACCTTTTTTAGCTTCTGCAACTTCTTTAGCTAGGCTCATTTTTCATATTTAGCTTTCGGTTTGGATGAGCAGTGCAGCACTAATTTAGCCTGACCTGTGTAAAGAGGTCACTTAGTCGGATGGAGGGGAATCAACAAAAACTCAATATGCGGGGGAAACGAACCCTTCACAAAGGAGAGCATATTTCTAATATATGTCCAAAGAACACACATTTATTCAGTTATTGGACCTTTACATTGATTTCAGGTGTGCTCTGTATGGAAGTGTGGACTGTGTATTCAGTTTGGTTTATGCCTCAGTGACATGAGAGTACAAACAGGATAAATGGACTGCATTTATATAGCAGTTTTCCATCTGCATCAGACGCTCAAAGCGCTTCACAAATAATGCCTCACATTCACCCCGATGTGAGGATGCTGCCATACAAGGTACTCATTACACACCGGGGGCAACTAGGGGATTAATGACTTTGCCCAAGGGCCCTTAGTGATTTTCTGGTCAGGCTGGGATGTGAACCGAGGATCCTCTGGTCACAAGCCCAATGCTTTAAGCACTAAACCAGGATGACAACCTCCTTGCGACTAGGAAAAAAGAAAAATAGTGGTCATCTGGTGATTGTAGTGCAGGGGTGGGCAACGTATTCCAGAAAGGGCCAAACGGGTGCAGGTTTTCTTTGCGGCCACTGACTGCACCAGGTGATTTCACTGATTAACTGATTCCACCTGCTCAAAGTGATATTAATCACTTTGAGTGTACATTTAACACTACCAGTGTTAGTTTTACACTGTTGATTTTACTGTGTACAAATCATCCTTTTACTAATCCTCAATGCGTGACTATAGAAGCAATTGGACAGTGGCTGTAGCTACTGTGGGCTTTGTAACCAAAATTGCCACTCGCTGTCCATGGTGATGAAGAGAAAAAAAGTAACATTTTACTTCTCAATGATTTATTTCATCCAACTATGATCTGCTCAATTAATCTGTTTGATATATATATTTTTTTGATTAATCTGTCTGAATTTGTTTGTTTATTATTTGCCCTGCCAATTACACATTTTCTTTCTTCTGAAGAGCCATGATGTAATGTGATGTGGTTGTGTCACCTCCACAGCTGGAAGGGGATTGCCATTGAGATGCAGAATCTTCCAGTATAATTACCCTGATGCCAACATTGCATGTTGGCTACACATGGATGCTTAGGAGAAAAAAAAGACAGCAATGTGATTCATCTATAATATTCAAGACAGCAACAGTTACTCCTCAGAGTTTGGCTCTCCGTGTTTCAGGTAGCGCGCTGTGCTCAATCCAGGAACAAACTGAAAGCCAAGTTAAAAAGCAAGTAAATGTACAGGTCTAAAGCATGTAAACCACCTCAAAAACAAAAAATTCTAAAATGGAATCACCATATCACCACCTGCTACCACCAGCATGTTAGCTTGTTACCACCATCTGTTAATATATATATTACTAAACATATTTACCTGAAAAAAAGCTGTAACCCAAAATTACCTCCCAACACCACCCGCACAACATTTTTTAATTCTAGAAGCTCTGAAATGTAATCTGGGACTGTTCCAGACAATAAACTGCAGTGAGTGCAGCATCCATTTTGGTGAGGCTATTGATGTCGGTGGATCCAATCATTTCTTAACGAAACCCGAAGAGAACCGGGTTTCGATACCCAACCTTACAAAGCATTACATTTATCATACAACAATACCAAAATATCACAGAATTTACTTGTTTAAATGATATCAACGTTAAATTATTGCCATACCTGTATTTATCTTGTGTAATATTGGAAATAAACTTTGAGAAACTGACGAGGTAGAAAATTTGTTGAACGATGCTATGAGATTTGGTGTGGGAAGCAGGCAGGAAATTGTCTGGAACATCGAGACGTTGCGCATTTACTACCTTCACAAGAGCATTCTTTCAGACGGCAAAAATCTACAAAAAGACGGAAAACCGTCCAAAGACGGCGAATAAGCATCCTTGGCTACAACAGATTTGCTGTTCCCCTATTTATACCTATATATAAGACACAGGAAGATTGAGCAAGCAAGTGGATAATAAAGGCCCCCTGACACTTGCACGACTTTAATGTACGCACTGTGTCATGCAGGAGAGTAAACTCTTCGTTAACGGGTGTAGAATGAATGTGAGAGGGGCGTCTTTTATGCATAAGTGTCGTGCAACAAACGTGAAGTGGTAGTGAACATTGTGCGATCTACTCACTCTTTCCCATCATGAACCTGTAACTTTAACAGCATAAACATAAGTGATGCACAAATGTCTGGAGGAGGAAGTCAAGCCACCCATACATACCACTCTGTTGGTCCCAGCCAATACAGCACAAGCTGAGGAATCAACACCACACCGGCGCATCCAACAGCCTGCAGCCACCCGGTACCACCCGTGCCGAGCAGTGCACAACCAGTGACAACTCCCACAGGCCTCTATTAATGGAACTGTTCACATAAGCATCTTAACAATGCAATCACTTCAACACACACAGCCGTGGCCGGCAGTTACCTACCTTCACAGGAACACAGAAGTGGAAACGTCAGACAAACACCTGCAGCAAACCTCCACAAGCGAGAGAAAGAAGAACACTCTCCGCCCCCTTTTTATGAGAACACTTTCCAACTGTGACTACGTTTATATGCCGTTAATATTCAGGTTAAGGTCAATATTCCGGTTTCTGAATCATTAGGAATAACCCGTTTACATGCTTAAGCAGACAGAGTTACTCCTGTATACATGGTCATTGGTATCATTTGGAATATCCCCATCTAAACAGCGACGCACGTCTTCCACCGGTGCTTGATTTGGTATGGCGTTCGTGCAAATCCTGCTTCGTGTAAAACCCCTCACTACACACTTTTCTCAAATAGGCATTAACATTTTTCTCACTTTTCTCTCCTGCGGGCTGCCTCCGCATCAAAACAGCGAGCGTACTCTCTGGACCTGTTGCCAGATTTGGCACAGCTGAGCATAGCAGAGAGGGGGGCGGTGTGAATGGCCCGCTGCGGCGTTTACTGACCCCGCAGACACGGTAAGCGCATCGGAGGCAGTGAGAGCAATCACAGTGATATGCTGACTGGTGCTGCGACCATCCCGCCTGATTAGGATGCAGAACACAATGCACCGTTTACATCTGCTTCTGTGGTGTCCGGTGGGTTGCGCGCGCCGCATGCAAGTAGTTGCCTTACTCAAAAGACTAGGATTCCTTGTGGATAGGACATGCACAAAACAAAAAAATAATGTTCCTTTGTATGGGGATATCCTGATGCGCGTTTATATGACCTAATATTCGGGTTAGAAAAGGAGTAACCCAGGG